>NC_089832.1:8211208-8448708 GCF_035046505.1 Tiliqua scincoides | reverse complement strand
CAAGGCTGGCCTTTCCTTTGCTGCCGCTACTCCATCACAGACGTGAAACAGCAAGCAGTGGAGGAAGCTGCTCCCACATCCCACAGCTCACGCGAGAGGTCAGTTACCCTCACACTGAGAGCAGTTGCGTCAGGCCAGTGCGAGCTCCAGCAAGTCTCTGGAGGGCCAGAGGCTCATTGGAGACTGGGGGCTCCCTGAGGGCCGCATTGGGAGTCCTCGAGGGCCGCAAGTGGCCCCAGGGGCAGGGTTTGGGCACTCCTTGTCTAATATATTAAAAATGGAATACACATTGAAATGAATGGGGACCCACCTGAATTTGGCTTGTGACCCACCTAGAGGGTCCTGACCCACAGTTGGAGAAATACCGCCCTAACCCCACTGACCACATAGGAAAAATGATTCAGTATCTGTTGATTCAGTTTTCTTTGGAGTATCCTGGAACCTAATCCCAGCAGATGAGAATTGACTTGTGTGCTTCTTGTGTGCTCCCTGGGGCATTTGGTGGGCCACTGTGAGATACAGGAAGCTGGACTAGATGGGCCTATGGCCTGATCCAGTGAGGCTGTTCTTATGTTCTTAACTACAATTCCCAGGAGGCCTTGCAGGTCTTCTTGTTATCTGGTGTGCTCCCTGGGGCATTTGGTGGGCCACTGTGAGATACAGGAAGCTGGACTAGATGGGCCTATGGCCTGATCCAGTGGGGCTGTTCTTATGTTCTTAACTACAATTCCCAGGAGGCCTTGCAGGTCTTCTTGTTCTCTGGTGTGCTCCCTGGGGCATTTGGTGGGCCACTGTGAGATACAGGAAGCTGGACTAGATGGGCCTATGGCCTGATCCAGTGGGGCTGTTCTTATGTTCTTAACTACAATTCCCAGGAAGCCTTGCAGGTCTCTTGTTATCTGGTGTGCTCCCTGGGGCATTTGGTGGGCCACTGTGAGATACAGGAAGCTGGACTAGATGGGCCTATGGCCTGATCCAGTGGGGCTGTTCTTATGTTTTTATAACTGTACTTGCATGAACACAAACTGTTAAACAGTGTTGTCCAAGTTCCTGCGACATGAAAATGGATACAGCCAAATGCAACAGTGAGGAAAGGGAACATCTGTGATGCCAATCAGCCAGGGCTGGACGGGAATGATTACTGGATGGTAGTGGATGTATTTCTAAACTTATGAATGAATGGCCAACCTCTGCTGCCAGCCCTGGAGCAGGTTGTGCCCAATTCATTTCTGCTCATAGTCGTTCAAGTAGCATGGCTTGCATAATGCTCACCCTAATCTCATTCCCTATAAATTATCCTGGTATTAAGGCACCAGAAGATGACCAGCAAGTCACTGAAGCATCTCTCTCTTTCTCCCTCTCAACAGCTAGTGTTAGGGAAGAAGATCTTTATGGCAGCTTCTTGTTAGATGTTTTTTTTTTTAAAGACTGTGTTTCTATCTGCCTTTAAAACAACTAATTTTAATTCGTTAAGTAGCTTTCCATTGAATGAGGCTGAAACCGTTTATAGACTTGAAAAGCTCTTCGTTTGATTCTTTTCTTGCATTCAGGGGCCTGATGCAATTTTGAGTTAACAAGCAATCATTTTGGAGAGCAAACGTTTGATTTAGGTTGCCATTTCAGACACAGCAATAAAGTATTTTTAAATGTCATTTTTGCATTGCAAAATTTGACGTTTGACTTTATAATTGGGGTGGGAGTGCATAAAATGTTAGTTGTATGAGATTTACATAATTGCTCAGATAACTCTTGAAATCTATAAAGTGCCATTTGATCATTAACTAATACAGGATTTGATTAAGAGAAAATTGGTTGCTGTGTGAACGATCACACTGCAAGAATTGAAATGGGATGCATTCCCATATGGCATCCAGGACATCTTGAAAACCTGAAAAGGCATGTTTCTAGATCTCATTGTTCAAAAAGATCTGCTTGTCTTGTAGCACTTAAGCTACCAGATGGCAGCCCAATCCTATCCAGCACAGGTGCAGTGGGAACGCCCGGCCCATGCTGTATCCAATGCTGGGGTCTAAGCAGGCTGGAGGTCTCCATATGGTAATTGAACATTTGTTCTCTTACCCCATGTTGAACCCCAGCCTACTCAATGAGGCTACTTGGATCTGTGACAGCTAAATTGCTGGTGCAAGTCCAAGAAGCCTTGGGTTGAGGGAAAAGGATCCTCCTTGGGCCTGATCCTCCCTGCTCTCCGCCCTCCTTCCCCCCACTCCTGCATCACTTGGAGCAGCTCCTACTTACTCCATCAAGCGTAACTCCAGATTCGTCACCGGTGGGATGGTGCAGGGCTCCCTGCCAACACTCCTTTTTAACAGGGTGCTGCTTAATAGCATGTTTTACAGCATGTTTGTGACACCCTCGGGTGGCGCTAGTCAAGGATTGCACCATTATTGCGGCATAGGCTTAGAACCCACTCATTGAGATACACAATGTTCTCAACGGGCATGTAAGTACTAGGCCTAAAATGACAGGAAGATAGGCAGGAGACCTCTCTCCCCTCTGTACTCTATGAAACCTGGCATGTTCTACAGCTGTGTGCCAGGTGTAAGGCAAGGCATGCCTGGAAATCTAGTTTTCTCAGTGCTGCGGACAGCTGGTGAGCCTCCTTCCCTTTGGCCACATTGCTCACAACACGACAAGAATTTTGTAAGAAAGGTATTGATCATACCGATTGCTTTTCATGCACTATGCTTGTTCTTCAGTTATTTCTAGAGTGGATTATGACATAATGTATATACCATTCATTCATTTAGCTTTGTAAACCACTTTATGGGGGTCTGAGGCCTTGGGGGTTCAGCCTGTTCTTGATAAAGAAGCATGCCCTCTTGATAAAGAAGAGCAGGTGCATAGGAACTGTAACCAGGAGTCAGGGTGACCAGATGTCCTCTTTTTTCAGGACATGTCCTCCTTTTTAGCCTCGCGTCCTGGAAAAGAACTTAAATGGCCTCATTTTTTCCTGTAAGTGGGCCCCTGAAGGCAACATGTAGCCTTCTTGTAATTAATAAATTATGGGTAGTATAGTTTTAAATTTAATAAGAAGTAATATAGTGTTTAAATTAACCACACGAAATCAATATATGAGTGTTTTTAGCTTTAATTTTGTCATGTCCTACACTTTTCTTGGATGTCCTACATTTTGGGGGGGCCTAGTCCTCTTTTACACTTATGACTTCTGGTCACCCTGCCAGAGGTGGATTTGCACATCACCATCTAGTGCAGGGGTGTCAAAGCTGTTTCATACAGTGGTCTGAATAGCATTCATGATGCCTGCTGAGGGCCGGAAATGAAATCATTAAGCAGTTAAGTGATGTCATTAAGCAGGAGATGGCCAGAAAGACAACTGAGAAGACCATTAAGACATAGGACTGTGCTCTTAATTATTTAACAGCACAATCCTATCTTGCACTGGAACTGGCAGGCCAGGAGGCCTGCACTGTATCCAGCGCTAGATAGGAGCCCAAAGTGGCTCAGTCAGAGGTAAGGGGAAACTGTTCCCCTTACCCCTGGGTAAGCCACTGTAGCCCCTATGGGTCTCCTGGGACTTGCGCCACCTTCGGAGGTGGCATAAGTCTGAGGAGAGTGGAGCGGCTTGCAGCCGCTCTGCACTGCTCGGGAATGGGTGTTGAGTTCCAGCATAACTGCCAGGTCCCAGCCTCACCTCCTGCTTCCTACCAACCTGTCCCGAGGACCACCCTCTATTTGCCCTCTGTCTGCCCTGGAATGCCTCCCTCCCGCCTCCTCCCCGCCCTCCCCAGAGCCTTGCATTGGGCCGATGCAAGGCTCCTCTGTGAAGTTGGCATGGAGGCTGAATTTAGCCTCTGCAGACCAGCTCGCGTCCCTGCACCAGCCCAGCCTACTCACGCCCTAAGCGCATTGGGTTAACCACCTTGGTACCCACTGAGAAGATAGGTGGAAAAGTAATGCAAATCATAAATACATGTCCCAGTGTTGGGGCAGCCAAGAAAACTTCTGAGGACTTGCATGGTTTTAAAGCCTCCCCATCACTCTGGGCCACTCTGGCTGCCACTTTGTTCTGATACTTGTGTTGATAGTTGCTGAAGCTAGCTGGGCACCCATTTTACCTGTCTCATTCTGTTGTTCTCAGTGGTTAATCAACCCCCTGCTCCCATTCTCTACACAAGTCTCCAAGCGGATGTCATACAGGTGTGGGCAAGTGCTGCTTTTGATTGAAGCCTTCTCTGCAAAATGTGCGCTGGGCATTGTATGCGGAATGACCTTCGTTGCTATAGAAAAGGGTGTAGAGCTGCTTGAGGAAAGAAACCAACAATGGGCATTCCTAGCAAGTAGCACTAGTAAGAGGAATTACTCCTGGAGTCCTTTGCATCTCAACTTCTTTGTAACTCAAGAGTCATTTGCAAAATGCGAGAAGGCAGGACTCTGTGTATTCATGTGTGTTTAACCTTGAGGATTTAAAAAAAAAAAAAAAAAAGACTGGAAAATACATAAAGGTGGAACTGATAAATTACAGTGTGGATAAGTTAATGGAAAAGAACTAGCAACTGGATATGAAAAGACAAAAAGAAAAAAGAATACTTATATTGTATAGAATATAAACCGAGAGCTGGTACTTCAGGAGTCTGATCACCAGGCAACACTTCTCTATTTCCTTTAACTCAGTGGTTTTCACCCTGTGGTGCCACAGGGCACCACAGCAAACTCAGAGGGGTGCCGCTGGATGCCTCTGGAGGCCTCTTCTTCCTGGCTCTCCTGGGTACCGCCACCTTGAATCTTGCATGATTCGGATGGCAGCACCTGGAAGAGCCAGGAAGCTGCAGCTGTGCAGGCCATGACTCTGGTAAGTTTGGGAACTGCTGCTTTAACCCATTATTTCAGTGCTTCCCCCAATTGCTTGATATTGTGTGTTGCTTTTGCCTTGTTGTTGCCTTGTGTTGCTTTAATGTTTCAATGTTTTCAGGTTTAATGTTAAAATTAACGTTTTAATGCTTAGTTTTGATTTTTTAAAAACATATTGTTATGAAACAGTGTACATTTATTATAGAGTTTTGTAAGCCGCCTTGGGCGTTGGCTTTGGCATGCATGAAAAAGGCAGGATATAAATTTTTCAAATAAATAAATACTTTATAAAGCTTGGTACAGCGTAACATTATCAGCCATCATGCAGAGAAGGGAAGCAGTTCATTCCTAAATACTGTACTGTCACATTATTTATTTACAGAATCTTTAGATGACTTTTCTTTAAAGTACCCAAATGCAATGTACAATGTTCATTCCCACACACGGCCCCCCAACAAGGGGATGTATTCATAGTCTTCTTCCTTGCTGTGCTTTGTATGAGTCAGATGGGCCAACAGAGATGTTGGCACACACGTCTTAATTGCAAACGGAGTCTCCATGTTGATGCACTCTCTAATCTCTCAAAGGCTTTAGGGATTTTCCACTCTCTTAGACAGCTGCTTACGTATTTCTGCTGAGACTTTCAGCTTTGGAATTGCACTGTCCCTAGTGAATACTGGAGTCCACATTGTGGCAATAGATTTGGTGGAAAATTCTTTATGCAAGCTTTTACTCCTCTCTCTCTCTCTCTCTCTCTCTCTCTCTCTCTCTCTCTCTCTCTCTCTCTCTGGCTTTGATTCATGTGTGTACTAGATATAAATGGAGATTTTTGAGCGACTGGGCACTCTCAAGCAAAAACAGAGCGGACCAGCACATGCCGGCAAATCACATACATTGCTTAACTTGAGAAGCTTTAAATTATTCAAATCCTGGAGAGTGAATTGGTGTAAAAGACATAATTCCTCCCAAACTCCATCATGTACTCCTCATTACCAAGTAATGATAGCCTAATTCTACCATCAGGAATCTGTAATAATACTGTGTCATGTCTGGAAATGTAACAATTGAGTTGGAAGACGACATGATCCAGAAGCTTAAGGAAGTACATTAACACAAGCTTGAATAAATCACAGGCAAAGACGCCCATCGTCTCTTTCAAGCGATAGTTTCCTCTGTGGGTTCCCTTTGTGGAGGGTGGGGGTGATGGCCGCTTCAAAGTCGGAAACCCACATTCATTGCCTGGGTATGTGCTGATACCAGCTCTCCTCTTGCAGGGATGCAGGTAGCAGCTGCTTCTAATGCCATTCAGTTCACAAACATAAGATGACTCCCAAAAGAGACTTGGGGCGAAATCCTAACCCTTCGTCCCCTGAGTAATATCAGAATGCCATATGTTAGAATGCCAGATGCAAGGGAGGGCACCAGGATGAGGTCTCTTGTTATCTGGTGTGCTCCCTGGGGCATTTGGTGGGCCGCTGTGAGATACAGGAAGCTGGACTAGATGGGCCTGTGGCCTGATCCTGTGGGGCTGTTCTTATGTTCTTATGTAAATATACACATCATGTCTGAATGTTCAACACACATCCAACTTGCTAAGACAATACAAGTCCATCACTGCCATTTAATGTGGGGAAAGTTCCTTGCCCCACCATCACATGAGGTAAGAGCCAGAAGGTTCCTGCATCCTATTGGATGCTTTGTTGGAGTGGATGGGACTTGTGACCATTCCTGACCCCATGCACCGTCCCATTATGCAGTCTGTGTTTAGCTGTGTAGGAATTTTTTTTGCCATCCATCTGATTAGACTTGGTTCACAGTTATTTTGAATAACCCAGACTGTTGTATTTGTGTCATGTGGGGTTTTTTTGTCACTCGGGGTGGTCACATCTGGCAAGTCTGATGCAGGCCAGGGGACAGGAGAAAAGATTTTGGTGTGCACCCTGAGGCAAATAGAAACCAATGGGTGTACCAGTACTGAGCCTTAGAGGCTGCCTGGCTCAGCAAGGCTGACTGGTGAGCCTTCTAGCTAGGATTGCAAAGCTTATCTCAAAGGCTGTCTGGCTTTGGGGAGACCATGTAGTCTCTCTTCCTTGACCCTTTGGGCTTGGCACAAAGAAACTTGGGACGTGGATTGATTGTCCACAGCTTTGGGTCAAGTTACAAATGCTGCTGCTGTTTATCTGATCAATCGCAGTCTCACAGCCCACAGCTCACAGATGTTGGTGGCTGGATTGGGCCTGTTGAATATCTAGTCCTTGCTGAGGACAGATATTTTAATTGTATGTGCACTGTTCTGAGTAAGGTTGCTTTCTGTAGTTGGTGTGTAGTAATTTCATTTACACCCACGATGCTCAGGTGTTTTTCAAACTCATCTGGTATTGCACCAGGATCAGACAATGATTGTTACCATTTTAGCAATTTTTTGCCATTTTTCTGAATTCAATGTGCAAAACTTTATATTATCATTACAGGTCAGCCCTTTTTATTTGCAGATTTGGTACCCTGGGTCCCTTTAGGGAGAAGGGCGGGATATAAATAAAGTTTATTATTATTATTATTATTATTATTATTATTATTATTATTATTATTATTATTATTATTACCCGAAGGCTTGGTTCTGAACCTGGAGCTTCTGTACACTACCAGAGTTGTGCTCCGTTTGTGTCTAGAGGGTGCTCTAAGGGCTGGTGAGGCCACTCACATCTTCAGCAACCTTCAGAACGTCCATTTCAGACAAAAAAATGTGACTTCTGGTTTCTCGGGAAAAATAAGAAGTGAAGTTTTTATGCCCTTATAAGGCATTCTGAACCCAGAGAAGCCCTGCATGGGTTTCCCGGGCCTCACAGTACCTTATAAGGGCATAAAAATGCTACTTCCAGGTTTTCAGAAGCATTTGATCATCTGCTGATTTGAACAAGGGCCCACTAGATGATGATGATGATCATAATCATGATGTGCATTTATATACCACTTTCCAACAAAAAGTAGTTCACAAAGTGTTTTACAAATAGTCATTTGCTGTCTCCCCTAGGTTAGATTCCTACTTCTTCCTTTTCTCTCCTCCTTTTGTTGCCCTGAGACACTGGTCTGTAGCACATCTGGAGAAAAAAAGTGTGGCAGCCTCTGAATGCTCAAGTCAACACTTTTTTAAGCAAAGCCCAACTTAACCTAGGCATGCCTGCTCAGAAGCAAATCCCCATGAGTGCAATGGGGCTTATTCCCAGGTACATGCACTGCTGAAAGGCTTTTTTTTTTTTCCTTGAAATATTATACATGGTAAAAATATATCTTTGCCTTATGACAGACCCATTAATTACAGGCCAAGGGCTCAAGCATTCTTGCTGTTTAGAAGTTTTCACAATTAAAAGTTTTATTCCTGGAGGACCTGGAAAACAAATGAAACCCCACCAGCAAATTAAAGGCTTTATAGGTCAGCCATCCCATTAGGTCTCTTTAGGGATGCTGTTCTCACATAAAGCATGCCATAACCTATTTGCATAATGATTCTATCTTAACGGTGCCTTCTGCTCGTTTATGGTGTGTTGTTTATCCTTCTGTAGAGCTGATATTGTAGGAGTGCAGTGAATGTAGAAGCTGCTATTTATGGCAGGCAGACGCCTCACCATGTTCAAATACATTTTGTGCCAACAACACAGGCACCCAAGACAACAGCAACAACAAATTAGCACACGGTAATCAATTTGCATTATTGCTATAATTTCTCCGGAGCTTCCCCCTCCTCTCCTCTCCCTGTTCACCGTTGGAATTATGGATTGGGCAGGAACCCTCCTGAGAATATTCACCAGTCTTAGAGCAACATGTTTGACTTTTCTTGAATTAATGCTTCTTTCTAGGAAGAATCCTGACATTCATTTCTAAGTGTCCTGCTGAGAGAATTTCGCTGCCGAGTCCTAATCCCAGAGGAGGCTGCTAGGTTGGGAAGGTGGAGAGGGGACAGGCTGGGTTATGCTGGGATAGATTTCCTGTCCTTTTGTGGCATTCCAAGCATAGGTATGTGAAAAGCTGCCTGCTGTGCTGAGTCTGGTTCACTGACCTATCCAGTTCAATATTGTGTAGTGCAGGGGTTCCCAAACTTTGTAGCATTGGTACCCGCTTTTTAAAACGACACTCTATCAGGACCCACCTAGCTTTACAAGACCGAAAAGGGAGGGTCAATTTACCTACCTGTTTTTTATCCTTTTTACTATGATGGGAAACCACCTTCGGGAATGTTTGCTGAACTCCATACTCATCGAACTGGGACCATTCAGGTGGCTTCACATTCTCCTTTACCTGGCCTTCAATAGGAACAGATGCACATTTAGTTTCACTTTCCATAGGGCTCAATACATTTTCCTTGTCAGCAATGGTAGGTAGTATCAGACACAAACTAGGGTTTGTGTCACTTGGTGCAGGAGGCCAATGCATCATCCCCCAGGATGGACCTCCTCCCATGAAGTGGCCGTAGCAACACCACAGGTGGTGGGCATGGTGATGCACCATTACCCCACCCCAGCATATTTTTTTTTTTGCTATAACATTTTATAGAATAGAGATATTTCAAAGTGGTTTGATTCATTGCATTCTGCATGAAATTACGCATCATAAGAACATAAGAACGTAAGAACAGCCCCACTGGATCAGGCCATAGGCCCATCTAGTCCAGCTTCCTGGATCTCACAGCGGCCCACCAAATGCCCCAGGGAGCACACCAGATAACAAGAGACCTGCAAGGCTTCCTGGGAGTTGTAGTTAAGAACATAAGAACAGCCCCACTGGATCAGGCCATAGGCCCATCTAGTCCAGCTTCCTGTATCTCACAGCGGCCCACCAAATGCCCCAGGGAGCGCACCAGATAACAAGAGACCTCATTCTGGTGCCCTCCCCTGCATCTGGCATTCTGATACATAGCCCATTTCTAAAATCAGGAGGTTGCACATACGCATCATGGCTTGTACCCCGTAATGGATTTTTCCTCCAGAAACTTGTCCAATCCCCTTTTAAAGACATCGAGGCCAGATGCCATCACCACATCCTGTGGCAAGGAGATCCACAGACCAACCACACACCGAATAAAGAAATATTTTCTTTTGTCTGTCCTAACTCTCCCAACACTCAATTCTAGTGGATATCCCCTGGTTCTGGTGTTATGTGAGAGTATAAAGAGCATCTCCCTATCCACTTTATCCTTCCCATGCATAATTTTGTATGTCTCAATCATGTCCCCCCTCAGGTGCCTCTTTTCTAGGCTGAAGAAATAGCATATTATCAAATGATAATATGATGGTATTATTCAAAATACCCCCTTCCCAGCATCAAGATCACACACAGTTATCAGGGTGCTGACTGCGACACTGACCACTCCCTGGTGTGCAGCAGAGTGAAACTGCAAACAAAGCGACTGTATCACACGAAAAAGGAAGCAAGACCTCGCATTGATTCCAGCAAGACCCGGGATCAGAGAAAAGTGGAGAAATTTGCACGAGCGCTTGAGGAATCTCTTCCAGGCCCGGTCGATGCAAATGCATCCAACAGATGGGAACATTTCAAGAATGCCGTTTACAACACCGCCTTGTCCATACTCGGCAAGAAGACCAACAAGGCGGCAGACTGGTTTGAAGCCCACTCTGAGGAGTTGACACCAGTCATTGAGGAAAAGAGGAGAGCTCAAGCAGCATACAAGGCCTGTCCTAGTGAGCGCAACCTGCAGGTCCTCCGAGCTGCTCGCAGCAAAGTCCAACAGACTGCCAGGAGATGTGCTAACAACTACTGGCTCCAGCTCTGTTCCGAGATACAGATAGCAGCTGACATGGGCAACATCAAGGGGTTATATGATGGTATCAAGCAGGCCCTAGGTCCAACACAGAAGAAAATTGCCCCTCTGAAGTCTGCCGCAGGCAAGGTCATCCAAGATTGGGCGCAACAGATGGAACGCTGGGTGCAGCACTACTCTGAGCTGTATTCCAGAGAAAATGTAGTCACCGAAGAAGCACTGAACAACATTGAGTGCCTGCCTGTGCTGGAGGAGCTTGACAGTGAACCAACCCTAGAAGAACTTCACGTGGCCCTGGACTCCCTTGCCTTTGGCAAGGCAAAAGGAAAAGACAGCATCCCTGCTGAAGTCCTAAAGTGCTGCAAAGAGATCATCATCACTGAGCTGCATGAAATCCTCTGTCTTTGCTGGAGAGAAGGTGGAATACCTCAAGACATGAGGTACAAGAACAACGCTGTACAAGAACAAAGGTGACAGGGGTGACTGCAACAACTACCGCGGCATCTCTCTCCTTAGCATTGTAGGAAAGCTGTTTGCCCGAGTTGCATTAAAGGGGCTCCAGGTACTTGCAGAGAGCATCTATCCAGAATCGCAGTGTGGATTCCAAGCCAACAGGTCCACCACTGATATGGTATTATCCCTTAGACAACTGCAGGAGAAATGCAGGGAACAATGACAGCCACTCTTTATAGCCTTCATAGATCTCACAAAGGCTTTCGACCTGGTCAGCAGAGACGGTCTCTTCAAGATTCTCCCCAAGATCGGATGTCCACCCAAGGCTCCTCAGCATCATCAGATCTTTCCACAAGGACATGAAGGGCACTGTTGCCTTCGATGGCTCCACATCAGACCCCTTTGACATCCGAAGCAGAGTGAAGCAGGGCTGTGTTCTTGCACCAACCTTGTTTGGGATTTTCTTCGCTGTCCTGCTGAAGCATGCCTTTGGAACTGCAACAGAAGGCATCTATCTCCGGACCAGATCAGACGGAAAGCTCTTCAACCTCTCCAGACTGAGAGCAAAGTCCAAAGTCCAGCTGAAATGTCTGCGTGACTTCCTCTTTGCTGACAATGCAGCTGTTACTACCCACTCTGCCAAAGATCTCCAGCAGCTCATGGATTGTTTTAGCAAGGCCTGCCAAGATTTTGGACTGACAATCAGCCTGAAGTAAACACAGGTTCAGGATGTGGACTCACCTCCCTGCATTACAATCTCTGTGCATGAACTGGAGGTTGTCCATGACTTTGTGTACCTTCGCTCAACGATCTCCGACACTCTTTCTCTCAATACCGAGCTAAACAAGCACATCGGTAAAGCAGCTACCACGTTTTCCAGGCTCACAAAGAGAGTCTGGTCCAACAAGAAGCTGATGGAACATACCAAGATCCAGGTCTACAGAGCTTGCATCCTGAGTACACTTCTGTACTCCAGCGAGTCATGGACTCTTCGCTCACAACAGGAGAGGAAACTGAACGCTTTCCACATGCGCTGCCTCCGACGCAACCTCAGCATCACCCGGCAGGACAAAGTTCCAAACAACACAGTCCTGGAACGAGCTGGAATCCCTAGCATGTATACACTGCTGAAACAGAGACGCCTGCGTTGGCTCGGTCATGTTGTGAGAATGGATGATGGCCGGATCCCAAAGGATCTCCTCTATGGAGAACTCATGCAAGGAAAGCGCCCTACAGGTAAACCACAGCTGCGATACAAGGACATCTGCAAGAGGGATCTGAAGGCCTTAGGAGTGGACCTCAACAGGTGGGAAACCCTGTCCTCTGTGCAGCCAGCTTGGAGGCAGGCTGTGCAGCATGGCCTTTCCCAGTTTGAAGAGACACTTGGCCAACAGTCTGAGGCTAAGAGGCAAAGAAGGAAGGCCCATAGCCAGGGAGACAGACCAGGGAGAGACTGCACTTGCTCCCAGTGTGGAAGGGATTGTCACTCCCGAATCGGCCTTTTCAGCCACACTATATGCTGTTCCAGAACCACCATTCAGAGCACGATACCATAGTCTTTCGAGACTGAAGGTTGCCAACATGATTCAAAAGTACCAAGATTTTAAAAATTTTGACCAGTAGTAGTGATGTGTCAAGGAGAGAGTATCTCCTTATCAGGCAGAGCAGTGGAATGCAGCTTCAAGGACAGAGCTTGCATCCCAGCAGAGAATACACAGACACGGAGGAAATCCACCACCAGTTAAGTCTGTATTTACAAATATTTACAGCAGCAGCAACAACAGCATAGACAAAGCAGCATGGCAAAGAGCACAGCAAATAACACACCACACATGACTTTCCACGACCACCAACGACCCAGAAATGAGGGCTCTCACAGCCTTCCTTATAAGGATCTGTAAGCCAATCAGATAGGGGCTGGGGATAAGAATCCCTGGGGCTGGGGATAAGAATCCCCACTTTCCCCTGGGGGCTGGGGATAAGAATAGGCCCTCAGTTTGGCTGTACTTGTCGTAAGAGGCAACTAAACAGCCACCGGGTCGATGGGACTCGCAGCCTGGGAAGGCAGCTCATCTGAGAGAAGGAAAACTCTGATCCCAAACCTCCACTGCCTTGTGGCTACATCCAGTTATGGAAAAGGCTTCAGGAGTCAACCTCGAGGCAAAATCCGGAGCCGGAGTCCCTGAGGCAGTTCATGGCTGAACACAGTCACGTTCTGGCAACTCCTGCGACGCCGCTGGAACCAACCGTATTGGCCTCTGCCTTCCATTGGACCATTTCAGCGATGTGGAGAGGGGGGATTTGCTGCATGGGTAACAGACTATCCTCCATACCTACTTTACCCAGGCTTCGCGCACTGGAGAGGACACTCTGTTCCAGAACCACCATTCAGAGCGTGACACCATAGTCTTCCGAGACGGAAGGATGCCAACAACAAGCCAATCAGGATGGGTGTTGCATCATCCTCTTACCACACCCTATCTTGCGATGCATGAGGTCATCCCTGTGATTGCATCAGCCACATACAGTTCCATTACAGTGGATTGGGACCCTGTGTCATGATGACTCAGCACTTTACATATAGGCTGCATGGACTACATTAGGCCCTGCCTTATTCAGGCCTGCAAATTCTATCAGGGTTGTGCTCTAACCCTGACATGATGTCAGCCCCCCATGTGCATCACCCAGTGCAGCCTGCACCCCCTACACCCTCATAGTGACACCACTGCTTGTTTGTTATCAGTTTGTCAGTATCATGACCCACGAACAATCAGGTTGAGACCCACTGGAGGGATGTGACCCATAGTTTGGGAAACACTGTTTTATCTGGCAGCAGTGACCCAGGCTTTCAGACTGTCCTAGAGAGTCCAGGGCTTGAAATGGCAAACCTTCTGCATGCACACCACATGCTCTTCCATTGATCTTCAACTTCATCTCTGCAAAGAGAAAATAATCTCCTTGAGGATTCCAGCTTCCAGGTGTCAAAGAGTTCCAACTCCAGGAAGGAAAGCAGAATAGCAAGAGGTGCCATTTGAAAATGTTCACACTCCAAGGAGAGCTCTACAGTACATGTGGTAAGGGACCCCCCTCCCTGTTTGTACCGCTGAACACTGCTCTGGCATTCTACCAGGAGAATGACTGTGTTGGCTCATTTGCATAAAACACTAAGAATATTACATTCCGTCTTCTCGTTAATGCAGGAATGATGCCAGTAGAGACCAGGGAGTCTCGGCTGCAGTGCTCTAACTAGGGCTGAGCAGATGTTGTTCGGATCAAGATAGACTACCGTGGGGTCCACCATCTCCGCCAACCACGCTGCTCTTTGTACCTTTATACCCGAGACAAATATACTTGTGGCTTGCATGGTACATAGGTCTTGAGATGGCAGTAGGGCAAAGCCTGCCAGTGTTGAAGATTTACTGCCTAAATGGCTGCCACTATATCCTGAGGGGCTAGGGAAGCAACCAGAGCTCTCCTCAAGGTAAGGGAACTGAAGTTCCTATAGATCCTATATGGATCTACTTGAATCTGCACCAGCTCAGTCACTGGTGCAGAACTGAGGAGACCCATATCAGGCTCCGAAGTCCAGGGGGGTTAGGATTTGGCAGTAGTCAAGCCTGCCTCCCTGCCCTCTCCCAGGTCTAAACTGCCCCAGGCTACTCTTCCCCTGTGCTGTTTCACTGCCTCCCTGCCTTCCCACCATCCGCTACCCAGGAATGCCTCCCCACCGCTTGGCAGGACACTTAGCACTCCTGGTTCCAGCCAGGCTGCCGACTGTCACAGAGGCCCAGTGCCAACTGGTGCTGACCTCCCCCCCTCCCAACACGTTTTCCCTCCCAACTGACGCAATGTGCCTTACAGTATGTTTGCGATGGTCATTACCAGGACAGCACACAGGCCACCAGTGCTGCCCAGCATTAGGATTTGGCTGTTAGTCTTAAACCAGGAGATTGGCCAAAGGTGCTGGTTTCTCAGTGGGTAGAAGGCACAACTAAGGACTACCTGCACCAGTTATGGCTGGTGCCCCAGTTGTGGTCATCCTGGAAATGCCTAACCTGATCCAGAGGTGGTCTTAGTGGATCTGCTACCTGAATTTGCCTCCACCTCCCTGCCTGACTCTAAGTGTTCCCAGCATGTTCCATTCATCCTGTTTATGTCAACGGGCTATGACAAGCAGCTCTTCTTGTTATGGATACAGAATTCCAGCATTTTCAATGAGAGTCTTTACCAGCTCTATCTGGAGATCCCAGTGATTGAACTTGGGATCTGCTGCGAGACAGGGCTGAACTGCAGCCTCATTCCCAAGTATGACAAAAGGTATATATATTTGCAGTAAGATTGAAGCTGATGAAACAGAAGGCTGCCTGAGGTGGGCCCTTTCCAATCCAATCTAGAATTTGTGCTCTTCCATATGCTCTGACATATACTCACAGCACCACCTGATACTGTGAGTATATTTGGGTGGACAGATATTTGGGTGTGTTCGCACATCCACCTGAACGTGTGTTCCAAAGCTACAGGCCCCACTCGGATGGACACGTGGATAGTTGACAGGTTTCCTAATCTGAGTGAATGGCCACACACCTCCAGTACGAAGCATCTTGGAGGGAGCATCGCTACCACTGGACATTGACATGACCCTGTGAATGCCACAGGGATTCAGACACCAGAAGAAGTGTGAAATGCCTCCCCAAGTTGAAAGCTTGACTGCTAGATTTCCCTTGGAATCCACATATTTTAAGCAAAGAATCTTTAAAGTGTGTTCACATGCTTGGGGCATACATGTTTTTTATATTGTCCAAGGGTTTTCTATCATTAGTTTTAAAGCTATGTTGCTTCTAGAAGTGTGCCTGCTACCCCTATTCTCTACTACCCTATCTTTGGATAAACACGGGAGATTTTTAAAGGGGGGGGGGGCAGTTCAAAAAGGTGACACTACCAATTTTAACCTGATCTAAGCCCATGTTTTCACCTGGTGCTTGAACATGTACAATCAAAGAGCCTGTCTGATCTCCACAGAGATGGCATTTCAGGGCCAGCGCAGAAAATACCCTGCTATTTCTCAGGGTCTGCCATATTTTAGACAGCCAAAGCAGGGTTTTTAATGATGACCAGAGCATACTTGAAGGCCCATTCCTGAGGTCCTTCAGTTGCCCATTTAGGGCTTTTAGGCTTCAAACCAGCATGGAGCCTCAAGCCCGAAATCTAATAGGTCACCAAGACAAACAAAATTGGAATAATATGTTTAGGTATATGCATATGAGTAATTCTTATATATAATTCAGCTCAGGTGGTCTTTTCAGTGGAATAATCTACCATAACCATGTATCTGTTTTACTGCACTGGGGGATATTGATAAGAAAAAAATAATAATCATCATAGAATAAATTCAGAGATTTAGGGTGTCACTTTTGTGTAAAAATTGGTCATGCAAACTCACCTTAATTTTCCACATTTATATCCTCAGGTGGCTTTTCTTCTGTAGCAAATTCACAGATGGCTGAACTAGTTTATCTCTTTCCAATCAGCCAATTTTATGCATGCTCACAAGATGTAGAGACCACCTATAGCTCCTGATGCAAAAAGCTGAAAACATCAGGTTGGAGAAAGCCTTAGAAAAATTCTAAGTAGAACTTTGTTACAATTTGTCACCAATTTCCACAGCTTGTTAATCCCAGTTTGAAAAGGGATATATATATATATGCAAAGATGAAGTCCTCACCCAGAACATATTTGGAGGAGTGCATCGTTCCCATATGAGAAGAGAGTCCGAGTAGATAAAATATGCATTGGGAATAGAGTGTGAGAGAAAAGAGAATGCAAAGCTAAAATCAATAAAAAGGTCTTAAAAATTCCATTAGCCTTGGAGGCATCAGTGACTCCTGGAACTGGCCAACAAATTAAGTGTTTTATTTGACAATTTGCTCAATTATTTCATAAATAAGTATGTACTTACTTGACCTTCTAATTGGCAGTGCAGCAGGCTGCCACTAGAAACTGGGGAGGGGGAGTTGCAAGATAGAGGTTCTCATTAACTCAGCAAGTAGAGAGAGGAGAACTGAAAAGTAATGGGTTGGGATGCATTATGCATGGGGCACAGCACAGGCATGACTTTTCATACACCAGTGGAAAAAAATAGAGTGGAGATTTCAGGGGCAGGGATAGTGGCCGTTTGAATTGCCAAAGAAGCAGTGCATGTGAGCCATATTAAAATAAGATAAAAACTGGCTCTAAAGTTGGTGGGCTGGTCTCATTATAGCTGTCTGTTCCAAGCATTCATATATTGTCCCTTTCACAGCTTTTAATACTTTTGAATCTTTATAGGAAGAACTTGCAAGCAAATTATAGAATTCCCCCCCTCCCCACAGACTTAATGTATATAAACTTGTGGCTTTGCTGAACAAGGGTTTTATCTATTTTGTAAAGTTGTAGACGTTATGGAACTCCATTCCCCTTGACTTGAATAGAATAGAACTTTATTATGGTCCCCCTTGACTTGAGAATGGCTCCCTCTCTTGAGACTTTTCGGCGAGGCCTGAAGACCCTCCAGTTTAAACAAGCCTTCTGACTTCATGCCCTATTTAACATCTTTTATACATCTTTTACTTTTTTACAGGCCTGATTCCTCTATGAACTGTTGTTTTATGCTCTTTTTTATTCTGACTTTTATCTGACTACTGTTTTATATGGTTTCTGTTAATGTGTTTTTAATATGTTTTTATCTGTTTGTTAAATTAAGTTTTAATCTGTTTTTAATATGTTGTAAGCCGCCCTAGGTCCCTTTAGGGAGAAGGGCGGGATAGAAATAAAGTTTATTATTATAATATTATTATTGTAGGCAGCTTCCCCCCTCTCCCCCCCCCATAAAAAAGAGAGATTAAGTAAACTTCAAAATCTTTATAATCATATCTTTATACAGGACCATTAGAGGGGTGTGCAAGGGGTAAATTGTACCCAGACCTAGGGACAAAAAGGGGGCCCAGGAGCTCAAGGAGGGGCCTGAAAATTCCCTAGGACCCTGCATTTTCTGATCTCACCAGGGTCTATAAGAGGGGGGTGCAGGGGGTATATCTTACGTGGGCCTGGGAGCAAAAAAGGGGCCCAGGAGCAAAAAAAAATTTATGGGATCTCAGAAAATGTTTACATGTACTGTGTAAAGACTAGCATTCACATTTTGTGTGTGCCTACATAGTTTTATATATCATAATTTGTATAAATTATGGTCTATTATCATATGAAATTATAGAATAATAGAATCATAGAGTTGGAAGGGGCCTAATAGGTCATCTAGCCCAACCCCCTGCCTTAGGCAGGAAATCCTCTTGGAGCATCTCCAACAGGTGCTTGTTGAGTCTCTGCTTGAAGATCTCCCGCGAGGGAGAGTCCACCACCCCTCTCGGCAATCTGTTCCACTCCCGAACCACTGTGACCATCAGGAATTTTTTCCTGATGTCTAATTGAAATCTCCTCTCTTGCAGTTTGGACCCACCTGCTTTCAGAGACACCTGAGAATAAATTGTTCCCTTCTTTCATATGACAGCCCTTTAGGTATTTGAAGACAGCTATCATATCCCGTCTCAGCCTTCTCTTCTCCAGGCTGAACATGCCAAGTTCCCTCAACCTTTCTTCATAGGGCTTGTCCTCCAGCCCTCTGATCATCCTCATCACTCTCCTCTGAACCTGCTCCAGTTTGGATGCATTTTTCTTACAGTGGGGTGCACAGAACTGGACACAATACTCCAGGTGAGTATGATCCAATGGAGAAGGGAAGGGGCCCAAAAGAAACACTGAACCCCTTGATAAAAATTCTCTTGGAGGCCTGTTAGAGCAAATTATGAAGAGAGTGAAAGAAGATGGGGAGTTTTCAGCAGTTAGCCATTCGGGGAAATCACTTGCTTATTGTCACTGAAATTGCCATCAAATTTTACTGAGCCAAAGAACAGAAGAGCATAAGATAGGGTCTGTATCTGTGGGAATGCTACTGCTTTCCATGTAGAAGATCCAAGGTCCATTCCCAGGCAAATTCAGAAGTAAGAAAGAGGTAATGGAGACAGGGGCAAACAAGAGAAGCAAGTTTGATGTCTTGGTGAACATTGACCTTGACCCTTAGTAGCCATCCCCAGTTTTTGCGGCAGTGAATGGCACAGATTTGCTTGCTGGCCCAATCCAGTGTAGCCTCATTGGATTGCATCAAGACAAGAGCTCTTTCTGGAAGTAAAATCAATTATCGGTTACAAGCTATGATGTGTATGTGCAACCTCCTGATTTTAGAAATGGGCTATGTGAGATACCTCTATGAGATACAGGGACATAAGAACATAAGAACAACCCCACTGGATCAGTCCATAGACCCATCTAGTCCAGCTTCCTGTATCTCACAGCGGCCCACCAAATGCCCCAAGGAGCACACCAGATAACAAGAGACCTGCAAGGCTTCCTAGGAATTGTAGTTAAGAACATAAGAACAGCCCCACTGGATCAGGCCATAGGCCCATGTAGTCCAGCTTCCTGGATCTCACAGCGGCCCACCAAATGCCCCGGGGAGCACACCAGATAACAAGAGACCTGCAAGGCCTCCTGGGAATTGTAGTTAAGAACATAAGAACAGCCCCACTGGATCAGGCCATAGGCCCATCTAGTCCAGCTTCCTGGATCTCACAGCGGCCCACCAAATGCCCCAGGGAGCACACCAGATAACAAGAGACCTGCAAGGCCTCCTGGGAATTGTAGTTAAGAACATAAGAACAGCCCCACTGCATCAGGCCATAGGCACATCTAGTCCAGCTTCCTGTATCTCACAGCGGCCCACGAAATGCCCCAGGGAGCATACCAGATAACAAGAGACCTGCAAGGCCTCCTGGGAATTGTAGTTAAGAACATAAGAACAGCCCCACTGGATCAGGCCATAGGCACATCTAGTCCAGCTTCCTGTATCTCACAGCGGCCCACGAAATGCCCCAGGGAGCATACCAGATAACAAGAGACCTGCAAGGCCTCCTGGGAATTGTAGTTTAAGAACATAAGAACAGCCCCACTGGATCAGGCCATAGGCCCATCAAGTCCAGCTTCCTGGATCTCACAGCGGCCCACGAAATGCCCCAAGGTGTGCACCATATAAAAAGAAACCTGCATCCTGGTGCCCTCCCTTGCATCTGGCATTCTGACAAAAGCTGATCAGCCTATGGCCTGATCCAGCAGGGCTGATCTTATGAGAACCTGCCAATTTGCCTTGTGCCTGGTGTCATTTCGGATGGCAGCTATAGATGAGGTTGGCTAATTCCCCAGGAAAGAAGCCAAGAGAGGATTTGAGACAATGCAGGAAGGAAGACAAGAAGGAAGAAAGCAATCAATGCCACCATCTTTTCTTCTTCCTTTCCATTTAGGAGAAGGATTTCAGACCAAGGTCCTCCTTCCTGTGCATTCTACCCAGATGAGCAGACACATTTCCCAGGGCCTTAGGGAGAGCACTCGGAGGGCAGATGCTTTCCCACAACAGCTCTGCCTTGACTGGCTGCTGCTTTAACGATAAACTAATCTGCAGTGTCAGGCTGTCAATGTCATCTGTGTCACTGCTGACACAATTCCGAGCACTGCCACGAGCACTCGTCTTGCTGCTGGAGATCTTTACATAAGACGGTCCAGATGTCTCCTTCTTTCAGAAGTCTGCACAGGCACCTCTAAAGGCAGCGGTGCATGTCCGATGAAAATAAGGGCCAATTGCAAGCTATTCCCATATTTTTGGTGCTATAGAAGAGCAATACTGTATACTGTATGCTGTATACTGTATGTGTATACTTATGTGTATACTTATCCCCTGGGGGCTGGGGATAAGAATAGGCCCTCAGTTTGGCTGTACTTGTCGTAAGAGGCGACTAAACAGCCACCGGGTAGATGGGACTCATCAGCCTGGGAAGGCAGCTCATCTGAGAGAAGGAAAACTCTGATCCCAAACCTCCACTGCCTTGTGACTACATCCAGTTATGGAAAAGGCTTCAGGAGTCAACCTCGAGGCAAAATCCGGAGCCGGAGTCCCTGAGGCAGTTCATGGCTGAACACAGTCATGTTCTGGCAACTCCTGCGACGCCACTGGAACCAACCGTATTGGCCTCTGCCTCTCCATTGGACCATTTCAGTGACGTGGAGAGGGTTACCATATGGTGTCACGCACCATTCAGAGCGTGACACCATAGTCTTCCGAGACTGAAGGATGCCAACAATGAGAAGAGCAACCATCTTACAAATATTTATTTCTTTAATATGATTATAATACAATAAGTCAATGTGATTTTAATTAACTTATTTTATAAAAGTGGTAATGGTACTGCTACTTAGCACCTGAATATGCAAAGCATTTTGTATTTCCATTGATGGAAAACTTACAAGGGAAGGTGAGTAATACAAATCACAAAACTGGAGAGCTGAGGATGAGAACTGGCTTGCCCATTGGGTGGGAGGGGATGTTGGGCTCAGGAAGGGCTGTGACATCACTGATCTGAGCTCAGTGGCAAAGCTTTACAGCCAGGGTGTCAAACAGCCTGTGGGCTGGATGAGGCCCATGGAAGCTCTTTATCTGGCCCAGCACCATGATCAGCTGCTCTCAACTGTTGAGCTGTGCTGAGATGTCACTGCTGAAATGGCAGCAGGCATGATCATTGGGCTCTCTCATCTCTTAAGAATATGATCAAAGATGTGTGTATTTTCTTCTCTACAATTTGCAGCTAATGAGTTCCTAACCTAAGAGGGGGAAAAAGTGCTTATTTCTGGTCATGACCTGCTAATGACATCACTTCCTGCTTTATGACATTATTTCCAGCCCTAAGCAGGTTTCATGAAAGCTATCTGACCCAGTGTATGAAAAGAGTTTGACACCCCTGCTTAACAGGCGTATTTATGTCCCAGATACATTCTCCTTCAGTCCAATATTCATCTGCCCAAAACCTTTGGCAAATAATTTTTCCTTCAAATGACATTTGCCCATGATGCCAATGAAGCAGTCGCTTCAGGCAGCAGACTGGTGGAGGTGCCCATCTCTGTCTGCCTTCTTGCCTCCACTGCTCCTCCTCAGACTGGAGAAGGAAGTAGGAACACAAGGCAGAGGTGGTGTGGAGGGGAGCAGAGTGCTGAGCTGGAACACTGGAGAGTGGCAGAAGTCGGAGAACAAAGAAAGACCCAGCATTTGAAAGGGCCAGCCACTGCCCAAGCAAGAGCCATCAGTGTGCTTGCCAGCTTATGCGACTTCCGCTATGCTCCCGCTACATCACATCACAGTGAAGCCAGTGTAATTCTCTGGCTTCAGCCACAGGGCATGCTGGGATCTAAGCAGCCATTCACTTGTGCAATTTGAAAGCCTTCAGTACAAGTTGAGCTGTCGTCTTAAGAGTGGGAGGAGGGAATCAACCAGTTGTTCTCTAAAGGCAGCAACAAGAAAAGCTTGAGAATAGGGCTTGAATTTTGTGTGCCCTTAACATGGATGGACCTGCACTAAGGTGACATCTCAAATTATGAGATGATTTGAATTTGAGGAAGGAATTTTTTTTCCACCCCAGTTGCTGGAGTCTCATTCCAGCATCTAGAACAGCAATTTTCAACCTTTTTCATCATACTGACAAGGCACTAAAATTGTCAAGGCGCACCATCAGGTTTTTGACAATTGACAAAGCACATCATGCTGCCAGTGGGGGGCTCACACACCCCCATTGTCTCTACGAATAAATGACCTTCCCCTAAATTCCTGTGGCACACCTGTGGACCACTCACGGCACGGCATAGTGGTTGAAAATGGCTGCTCTAGAAAGAGTTATCTTAGAAGTATTATTGCATGGTCAATCTATCCAGATCTGAACCCAAATGGCCAGCTCTCCAGCTCAGGAACTTCAAAGTCAGTGGCCAAAGCTGGAGAAGCTGGAATCTGGTATGCAGCAAGCAGAAAATACTGCAGGATAAGCCAATTAGAGGCTGAAAAGCCTAGATTCTAGCATTTATACTAGACCTGGCCAATCCCAACACTTCCTCACTGTCTGCCAGTCACAGGAGCTGGTGTTGAACATTGTAATTCTTTTCCATGCCTATAGAAGGATCTGAGATATGCATACATTCTATACTTGCTCACTAGGCCTTGTATCTCTCTCATTAATTTCCTAGTACAGAAGTTCTCAAACTTTTTAGCCCAGGACCCACTTTTTCAAATAACAATCTTTTGGGATCCACCGTAAGTGATGTCAGTAACCTCGAAGTGATGCCATGGTCGAAAGTGACAGCATCATGCAGGAAAATTTTTTAACAATCCTAGGTTGCAATCCTATCCATTTACCAGGAGTAAGCCCCATTAACTATCATTGTTATAAGCATATACAGGTATGTGCCGCTTAACAACTATTCACTTAATGATGGACTTCATATACAATGGTGGTCAAAGCACAACAAAAAGGCTCTCAATGAGGCAAGGTCTCCCATAGCCTGCAGCAGATTGTTTACACAACAAAGAGGCTCTTTTTTCTGGAGGAAAAATCCATGACGGGTTACAAGCCATGATGTGTATGTGCAACCTCCTGATTTTAGAAAGGGGCTATGTCAGATGCAAGGGAGGGCAGCAGGATGAGGTCTCTTGTTATCTGGTGTGCTCCCTGGGGCATTTGGTGGGCCGTTGTGAGATACAGGAAGCTGGACTAGATGGGCCTATGGCCTGATCCAGTGGGGCTGTTCTTATGTTCTTAATTCAAAGAAGAGGCAATCTATTTCCAATAGCTTGTATGGCCAGCTAGTGTCTGGCAGGGAGTGTGTTTACACAACAAAGGTAATAGTTTGGAATGAATGTTTGTTTAATGACCTTTTCGCATAACAACAGGGATCGGAGAACGTATATATATTGGTTCAAAAAAACACACTAGGTCTTATTTTCAGGGTAGGTCTTATTTTTTTCAGAAGTCAGTCCCTTTATAGTTAATGGGACTTACTCCCTGGAAGGCGTGGAGAGGGTGTCCCCTCAGCACCCAGGAGGATGCCTGCCTGCCTGTCTACTCAGAAGTCAGTCCCTTTATAGTTAATGGGACTTACTCCCTGGAAAGTGTGGAGAGCCTCAGAGCCAGACAGGATTGCCTCGCTTGCTGCTTCCCACCTCAGCTCCTCCTCAGTGTCCTCTGTCCAAGGTAGCGCAACAGGTGCTTTCTAGGTGGCGCACACAGGAGTGCTGCATTCCCAGTCATGTTGTCCACCTGCCCCCATCCGAGGACACCTTCCTTCCCCCTGTCCCGGCCCTGATCACAACTTGGTCTTATTTTTGGGGTAGGTCTTATTTTCGTAGAAACAGGGTATACATTGTAACCTGTTAAAAGTACGTACAGATCTCCCCAAATGCAGTCACATACCATGTTGGCATCAAGTCTAATAAATTAAAAATAAAATATTGAAATGAATGGGGATCCACCTGAAATTAGATCGCAACCCACCTAGTGGGTCCCAACGCACAGTTTGAGAAACAGTGTCCTAGTATGAATTCTGGAGTACCTAACATCAAATCCATATATTTGGGATTCTATGTGATTAGGATCTTACTGTGAACCAATGGATTGGTTTAAAAAGAGTAGTCTCTTCCCCCGCTTCCCCCATCCTTTTTTTTTGGGGGGGGGGGCTGTTGATTCTATTTTGCTGTTGATTCTATTAATCTAAAAATCAGGGGGAAAATTCAAGATTCTTTGGATTTTTTTTCCTTTCTATTTGTGCTTGAACTTACAGTTTTTTTCATTGCCTTCTAAATTAAACTTATTGCTTTCTTCTTTATTTCAATACCTTTGCTGGGTTCACTGATGCTGAAACAGTTGTCCCTGTGAACTCCAGCTATGGCTACACTTCAGCAGCCTGGGTGTTCTTTAGTCCTGTTAAAGGAGATATTTTGTGGATAAACTGCTCTCTCTAAATGCAGATAGGATGCATTCATCCATATTTATATTTCAGAGAACAAAGTATTTTCCAAATATTCTTTACAGCGGTTGTGTGACTGGAGGTCACTTATTTTCCTACAGTCAACTTTCACGGTAGGCATTCAAATACATAATAAATATAGCGATTTTATTTGAAATAAATGCCCTGAGACGTGTCAAGTGTGAACACAAAGAAACAATTGTTTATTATGATTTCCGTCATCACATGAGACCTTAACTATTGAAACCCCTGCCAAGTGTTGCTTCTCTCTCTCTCTCTCTCTCTCTCTCTCTCTCTCTCTCTCTCTCTCTCATAATTGTATAATCTTGTCTTCACAGTTGTAATTGTTGGAAGAAAGCCCATCTCTATACTTCCCATCAGGGGGTGACCAGATGTAATGGAGGACAGACTGCTTATACATTTAACCATTGCATAGAAGAAGGAATTTTAAAGGCATAGGTAGTCTCTCCTCCATTGTATCAGGTCACCATACCCATGATTCAATGAACACACAGATGGGGAAATGAGACAACACCCATCATCTCAACATGATTGGAACCTCAACCATGCAGACTTCCCCATTGTATTCTGAGTACAGGGTGTTTGGGGCTGGACTTACCAGTCTCAGCGAGCAACCTGCACTCCAAGCATGAGTTAACAGTCAGTTGAGCACAGAGCTTCCACCCACACTGCAAGTATCTGCAGGAGCCGTCTTGCCCCCTAGAAGAGAAGGCAAAGGATCCAGAGGGTGACCAGGCAAGGAGGGTGAAACCTGGAAGAGGAGGATAATTGGCCAAGGTCAGGAGAATATAAGGAGTGGACCAGGGATCTGAAGAGGTTAGTTGAGGGCTGGAGAGAGACCCCAGAGCCATGGGAGGCTGGAATAGAGGTAGAGGTAGAGGTAGAGGTAGAGTGCTGTCAGCCCCCTCCCTGCCTTGCTCTGAGGCCCAGTGAAGGAAGAGGGAGACATGGTGGGTATGGCCTGGGAAACCCCACATAGACTGTGGGTGCACCTGCAAGGGTGGGAAGGATAGGACTGGGCTCTAATTCAATAAATGTGTCTCAATTTATATTCCAAATGACTTATCTTGCATATGAATTTTCAGGTATAAGAGCAGCAAAAGGACAAAACATCTAGCCATATCTATCCCTATCTTATTATACAGGTACAGACCTGATCTGGGCATAGATGGGAGAACAGCATATATCCCATCTATGCCCTTCAGTTTTTATCATGGGATAAATTTAAACATGCATATATTGTTGTTTGGGCTGATACATATCCAGTTTCATAGCAACCACACAGAACCCTTTTTTTAAATGTGCTACTTAAAGCCACAGTATTTTTAATCAAAAAGGAAATACTAGAATATGCACATAATAGTTAGTTTAGCTATGTCAAAGAGTGTAAGGAGGGGACGGGGTTGTATCTAAAGCTGATGAGCCTTACGCTTGTCATGGATTGTGGACTTTTGAACCACAATAGCTCTAATGTACATTGTGTGATTGCCTGGAAGGAAATAATTCTTTCTCAGATGAAAATCCAAGGGTTTACGTGAGTTTTCTCAGTGTGCGTGCAGCAAAAACGTTTTCTCCTTTATCTCTAGAACAGTGTTTCTCAAATTGTGGGTCAGGACCCACTAGTTGGGTCACGAACCAATTTCAGGTGGGTCCCCAGTCATTTCAGTATTTTATTTTTCACATATTAGACTTGATGCTACCATGGAATGTGACTGCATTTGTTACGCACCTGTACTTTTAACAGGCTGCAATGTATATGCTTTTAACAATGATAGTCAAGGGGACTTACACCTGGGTAAGTATGGGTAGGATAGCAGCCTACAACTGTTAAAACTTTTCCTGCTTGATGATGTCACTTCCAGACATGACATCATTTCTGGTGGGTCCCAACAGATTCTCATTCTAAAAAGTGGGCCCCAGTGCTAAATGTGTGAGAACCACTGCTCTAGAACATTGTAATGAATGAATTGTATCTAACTAAAAGCAAAGTGCACAATGAGTCATCTAGTGTAGGAATGCAAAGCATCCCTATGTTTGACCCAAAATACAGCTGAGTTTTTGCATGTTAGCACAAGCTCAAGCCTTTGCTGGAACTATTGGCTCAATCTCTTGTGATTGCTTGGATATGGGTTGAAGAGGTGGAGCCTTTGTAGCATCTATCACTCATCAAGTTTCATGTTTAAAAAAAACAACACACACATTGTGGAGAGTTCAGTTGCAACAGAGATCCCAACTTTTGAAGGCGCTTTTGTGCTGAAACATTCAAGCAGGAATATTTTGGATTCTCCTGCTTGAATGCTTGCAACATTTTCAGTAATCATAACTGTGAACTTCCCTAGAATGGTTGAGACTGAAACATGGTCTCTGTTTCGCCCTAGTCATTTGTCAGTAACATTGAGCATAATGAGAGAATGAAACTCTTACTAATAAAGCTGTACAAAAGCTGTACAGTCTTGATAAATTCTTTGAGCCTGATCCTGTCAGGAGCAGTGACGGCACTCCAGCCCCACTGGGTGTTGCAAAAGTCCTTTAAGGCAGCGGTTCTCAAACTTTTTAGCACCAGGACCCTCCCTGCCCAGCAGCTCTGTACACTGTTATTTTCCGCTCTGTGTTTTCAATGGCAGCTGAGCTAGGTGCTATGCAAGCTGCCCTGAAATTGGCTTGTGACCCACCCAGTGGGTCCCAACCCACAGTTTGAGAAATGACATAAGGCACTCCAAAACTGGTGGGAGATACCCAGTTGGCGCTGGGCCTCAGTGCCAGCAAGATGCAGGACAGGAGAACCAACAAGGTGGTGAGTATTCCCACTGGGTGATGGGGAGGTGTTTCAGGGCAGGGGAAGGCAGGGATGGGGAAAAACTGGGCTGAGGGAGGATGGGCCAGAGGACAGATCAGGCCTGGGAGGGAACAGAGACAGTGTCAGAGGCTGTGGCCAAATCCTGTGCCCCAGGGCCATGAAGCCCGACACAGGTTTCCTCAGTTCTGTGCCTGCTAAACAGTGGACACAGATCAGCAAAGACCCATTGGGGCCAGTGGTGTTCTACCTGGGGTAAGGCAACTAATGTTCCCTTACCCTAAGGTGATGCTAGTGACTGCTCTGGTTCCATGGGATATAGCGGCGGCCATTTTGGCACGGCTGTACTTTATGGCACTGATAGCACATAGGATTGGGCTGTTTGTTTCTAAGCATCATATAAGTTTACCAGGAGGTTGAGAATCCACCATTTCTTTACCTTATTTTCAGAACAGTGGGTCTGATCCCACAAACTATTGTCCAATTAGTCCTGTCATGCTGCATGCTCCCAGCACTTTTGTCTCCAAACTAGAACATGCTTACTTCTCCCACTTGTGAGATGCAACAGCTGCATCATGACCAGAGAAGCTGTGAAAGTGCCTTTTCCGAGAGATATGGAGAGGACCAGGAAGCAGGAAGCGACTGGCATTTACACTTCCTGCTCCTTTGGTAATGTCCAATGCAATGTTCAAACTTCTCACTATTGGAGCTGTGGTTGTGTTCATTGAACATCCCACACTCCTCTTGCAGTGAGCCACATGGTGATGTGGACCAATGGAGAGACAGTTAAAGTTGAGACACGCTGTTTGTCTGGAAGTGTCCTTGGAAGTCTTTTCTTCCTTACTCCTTTGAGTAAATACTTTGGACCTTCGAGAATCGAACAGCCTTGTCCAATTACTACCATGTGTGAATTGACAGCTGCTTATACATCTCCTGTTTTAGAAGGAATACACCAAATGTATCAGCCTGGCTCTTAAAAAGACAAAGGGAAGCAAACAATCTGTGCAGACCTTTTTTGATTAAATGTCCACAGGAAAACAATATTCACATAATTAATATTTAGATTTCCGAAGCCACTGGAGGAACAAGTGCGCCCAAGCAGAGTTATAGTCTTGTCACTCTTTCGACAAGTGTTGAAATATCACAGCACTGTCACATGTTATCAAGTTAGCAAGCTGACTGATTATCAGCCAAATGGAATGATTAATGGGGCTACACCCTGCTACGTTTCTTGGCAGTCGTCTTTTGCTATCATAACCTCTCCGCTTTATAGAATCCTGGAGCTGGGTTTCATGTTGCACTGCCTTTGCTTAACCTTGCTACCTAAGCATTTTCTCTTCTTTCCAACTGCAAAAAAAGGCAACATTTATTTTATTTTTTTTTAACTTGAAGCAGCAGAATATGCCAGTATTTTAATTAGATTCTTTCAGCTGAGATGTGTGACAAAGCAAATGGGTTTCTTTACTACTCTTGCTATAGCTGCTCAGTCTCTTCAAAAGCATAAATATTCATTCATAAATGTGATGGCCACACTGGGCTCATTATCTCCCCCGCCGTGCACCTTGGGCCACCAGTGGTCTCATTTTCGTCTCATCTTATCAGAGCTAAGGCCAACCAAAGAATGTATGCAGTTCTCCTGTACTAAGATAGATCATCTATCTCACAGCTCAATTCTATCCATTGTAAAAGTGTTACAAAGCACCTTTCAATGACTTGCATGTAAGCAGGAATGGCAGGAAAGCCTGCACTGTCCTGCTGGCTCTGTATCCAACCCCCCAGTTGCCAGCAAAGGTAAGTAAAGTGATGAGTGGTGCAGGGGGTGGGGGAAAGTGGAAAGGGGGCGTGGAAGGGCATTTCTGGGTGGGGGAGGGCAGAACAGGGGTGGATCAGGCCTGGGAGGAGGTGGCCTCAGTGGAGGAGCCCTCTACCAAATCCTGTCCTTCCTCCTGGGCCGCTTGGACTTGCGCCAGCTCAATAGCTGGCATTGATAAGAATAGACCCATTGGACAGGCTGGGGCATTATTGGGGGTAAAAATCCCCTTACCCCATGAGACCGCCAATCAGCTACTAACAAGAACTGGATACAGCAGACATCATGTGACCGCACTATGCCAGCACTAGTTAGTTGTCAGTATTGTCTACTGGCTGTCAGTAGCGCTCCAGGATTTTATAGAGAGGTATTTCCCTTTCCTTGTCCTACTTGGGGAGGCTGCAACAATTGAACCTGCACACTTCTTCATGCAGGCAAAGAGCACACATGTGTTATTATTTAGTTCATTGAAAGATTTCTATCCTGCCTTTCTTTTTTAAAACAAACAACCTCACTGTGGTCAGCAAAAATGGAAACAAATATACAGTGTCTGGCAAAAAAGTCAATACAGTGGTGCCTCGCAAGATGAAATTAATTTATTCCGCAAGTCGTTTCGTCTTGTGAAAATTTCGTCTTGCGAAGCGCGGTTTCCCATAGGAATGCATTGAAATTTAATTAATGCGTTCCTATGGGCAAAAAAAGTCAGAACAAAGTCAAATTTGGTTTACAAAGTGTTTATTAAGTACTCTTTAAAGGCATACATACTGTACAGAGGATTTAAAAAATTTCAAGCACAAAACTTCAACTTTTTAATTTTAAAAATTTGTCTTGCGAAGCACGGCATAGAAAAATTCATCTTGCGAGTCACCAGAAAAAAATCGCAAAAATGCTTTCGTCTTGCAAGTTTTTCGGTGTGCGAGGCATTTGTCTTGCGAGGCACCACTGTATATAATTTTAAAATTCCAACCAAACCAACATGAAACCACAGCAGCAAGGTGGGGGGGGGGGAAGACTCTCCACTCTCTCTTCTCCCACCAACTTGTCCCTTTACAGGCTCAGCCTATAGATATTTATGGCTTTTCTTGCAACATACTAGCTTATTTGCTAACTAGAAGGGAAAGGGAGAGTGGCTTGAAGCCTGTGCTGCTGTGATGCTTGGGTTCAGTTAAGAGCATCAAGCAAACAGTAAGTTAATTTAAGTCCATTTTTGAAGACGCAGCCCACTCAGGAGGTGAGCAGAGAACAAAATGAAGAGCCGTGTCAGGCCACAGTCCCGTAAATATAAAGTTTATGACTGACTGCCAAATGTTATGCGTAGCTCACCAAAGCAAATTAAGATAAATGCTGCTCAATTGTACTGGCTTTTGACTCTAGCTCCACAATTGGAGTGCTGTCTCTGTTGTGTTACAATAAAGTATTACAGCAATTGTGCACCTCTGGTCCCCTTGCCTCCCTCCCAGGCTCATCTTGGCAGATTTTCATGGGCATTTCAATGTTGTTTGTTGCTGTTTCGCCCTTTGTAATTTATGTGCATAAGTAGTATATATAATCTATGAAGGAGAGTTTGGAGGATGCTAGACGGATCCATCACAGCAGTGGTTCTCAAATTGGTGGACCGTAACCCACCAGCCTGAGAACAAATGCCGTTGCCCCTTTAAGGGGCGGGGAAAGAGGGAAGTCAGTGACATAATCCCCAGGATTGCACCACTGTGAGGGTTACCTAGGGGGTTTTCTTTAACATACCTGTGTCCCTGCCAGTGTCCAGGGGTTGGGGGGAGCCCTGTGGAGCCCTCTGCAAGGCTACCTGCACCTCTAAACACAGGCAAAATGTGATTGCAACCCACTTCCAGATTCGCGATTGAAACTGAGGAGGATACTGGGGATCACATTGCTGTTTTCCACCTTACCCCCCACAAAGACTTACCCTGGTCCACAAACTCTCTGAGAGTTTGAGAACCAGCGCATCGATATGCAGTATGTTCCTAAACCTAGCTGAAATACAGGGCCACGTATTGTGTTGCTGGTGTTAGTGCTAGATTTGGGTAGTTGAGTTCTGGGTTTAAATGTCCACTCAACCCAATCTCTATGCAACTGTGAAGTTCATTGGGAGAGGGATGCCTTTGGAAGGGATCCTAGTTTAATGGTTGAATCATCACTTTTCACACAAAAGATGCCCTGGTAGTATCTCCAGGTAGGGTTGGGAAAGGTCAGAAAAATCACAGCAGTCAATACCAAAGAGGAACAAAGCATTTCTCATACTGTGGGTCACTCAAGTCCTAAAAAAGAATTCCAGTTTGTAATTCTATCTCTGTAAGGCTTACAGTTTAAGCGGACCAAGGACAGAAGCTTCTTTGAGCATCATTCTCTGTCAAGTTATGCGCATCTCCCCATTGTACCCACCTTTTTTCTTAGCTCTATGTCCTAATTGGGAGGTTTGGGTGTGCGTGTTGAATGTGCATGTTTTTATTGATGTGCATGTTATTATTGATGGACCCAGTGATTGACCCTTATGTTGGAGAAAGTTACTGACCCCTGATTTACGGCATCAGTGCAATTCTGACTTTTGTTAGAGCAACATGTCTTTTTTGAGCTATCCATGGTGCTGTGACTTTGCGTTGTTTTGCTTAGGACCCGATCTTATTGGCCCAGCACTAGGCATGACTGCAACACTCGCTGCTGGCTGGGTTGAGCCAGCGCCAGCCGGAGGCCCACTGCATACCTTGAGCTTGTCCCTTGCTGCGGGCAGTGGAGGCGTTCTGGGCAGGGGAAGGTTGTGGGAGGGGTGGTGGTGTGGCCAGGGGAGGGAGCAGGGTGGTATTGGTGGAGCAGAGATTCTTTGGATTCAGAACTCTGGGTTGGGCATCCTGGCCTGACACAGGGCTGCTTTACTCTATGCTGACTAAATAGCTGGCACAGACTTGAATAGCCCCATTGCGGAGCCTCCTCCCTTACCCAGGGAAAGGTCCACTTCCCCGAGGAGCCACTGCTGGCTGCCCTGAGGCCATTGGATGCTGCAGCAGCCATTTTGGCTCTGCTGCTCCTCTGGGTGCCAGGCAGCTCAGGATTGGGTTGCCCCTCATCCATAGCAGGTCAGCCTCTCCTTAGTGGGCTTCCGCTCATGACCCAGACACCACTGCAAGAAAGCTCATGCAATTCCCCCTCCCCCCCCCCCCCAGATATATATTCCTCCTCCTCATTTCAGTCCTTTCCAATAATAAACTAATCCTGGTCTAATTGTAATGCAACAACTGCCTCCTCATTTATTTTTAATCTCTTAACAATATGTCCAATCAACAGCTTGCATTCATAACATCTAATTATGCAAGGACATTATTAGATTAGCAGCAGATTAAGGGCATTATCAATTCATTTTTAAATAAGCACACGATGAGGGTTTCTATTTGCCTTGCAGCGACAAACATGATGATATTAAAGTTGGTAAAGATGGTGATCTATGAGGCTGATATGTACAGTTGATGTTTCCGGACTCTGTGGGGGCAAAAAAAAATGTTGGGAAGCATTAATACTGTTAAAAATTTATTTAATGCTGAGCTACCATGGCTGTGGGGGAGAGACAAAAATCAGGGTTGGTGGGGGGGAAGTATAAATGGTAACTAGATCAGTCTTCCTAAAGCCTTAAAGTGTGAGAAGTTGACCTCCTTTAAAGGATTTACAGACTAAGAGCCCAATCCTGAGGTCCGGGGCACGGCTCCGCGCCACAGACCACATTCGTGAACATGCCATAAGGTACGTTTGCAGGGCTTACCACCGGGCTCCTACCAGAGCTAGCCCAGCACATGCTGGCGCTGGGCTAGCACGTGGTGGTTGCCCGGGTTCTGTCTTCTGGACCGCAGGGCTGCGGAACAGGAGGTGGGGGCGTGGCCGGGGGCATGGGCGAGGCTTTCTGGGGAGGGGGAGGTGTGCCAGGGGGTGGGCGGGAGGCATGTTGGGGGGAGGGAGAAAGGCAAATCCGTGGAGCTGAGCTCCACAGGATCCAAGGCGCTTGTGCAGGGCTGCGCACCCTACATGAGCGCCTTTACTTTAGCGCCGACCTTTTGGTCGCCACTAAAGAGAGTAGCCGCATTGTGGAGCTGCTTCCCTTACTCGGGGGAAGGGGATGATAATCCCTTCTCCTGAGGAGCCTCCCGCAGTAGCGTAGGAGGTGCAGGATCCGGAAGGAAGCCCTTCGTAGAGCCGCTGAGCCTGGGCGCTTCGGGCAGCTCAGGATTGGGCTGTAAGGGCACAATCCTAACCAACTTTCCAGTACAGCTACAACAGTGAGGCATATGCTGCATCCTGCAGTTGGGGAGCAGTCATGGAGGCCTCCACAAGGTAAGGCAATGTTTGTTCCCTTACCTTGGAGTTGCATTGCCCTTACCCCAGTGCTGGAAATTTGGTTAGGATTGCACTTTAAGATAGGTAGTCTACACTGCTCTGTGGAGGCCAAACCCCATTTTCCTTGGGGCAGTTACACTATGGATTAAAGGCATTGTTCCAGCCACCCTTCTTTGAAATGGTTCATCTTGCAGCACCATGCCCAATGTAACCCTCTCTGCTTGCCCAAGAGAGATGGGGGATCTCGGTTTTGCAGCAAATGGTACTTTCCCCAATCTTGTAGGGGAGCAGTTCACTTTTGGCAAACATTTAATATCACCTTATGCCCCCAAATAGGAACTCCACAAAACCGGAACTTAATTGTCATTGCCAGTAGTGTAGCTAGAGGTGGTACTAAGCGCTAAGTTTTGCACAGTGCCTTACCACGGCATGCAAGCGCCCCCCACTTTCGAGTCATTCTGGGCCACTAGACCATTTTGCTATAGCAGCCTGGAATGGCTCCAAAGGGGAGAGGCCACTTGGTGAGGAACTGTGCAAAACTTAGTGCTGTGCACTCCCTCTAGCTATGTCACTGGCCCTCGCTGATGCAAACGTACCCATTGCATTTTTTAAGTGATTACTGCTGTGATCCAGGCATCTGGTTCTTGCTAGCATTACTGAGTCCTGCTAAGCCCAGGCTATCTGATGGACTTGGAGACTGCCTAAGGTTTTGTTCTCAGAAACAGCTGATGAGGTGGTGACTCAAATAGGAACTAAGTAGATGAACATTTTCCCATATAAATACATGAGAAACAAATTGTGCATACAGAAAACTGACATATAACAAGGAGAAAGTGGAGCCAGTTTTTTTTTTTTTTTAAAGAACCTTTTAAGTGGTAAGTGAATTCTGTATTAATCTCAATTCTTGTATATCAAGACCAGGCCACCCATTTCCTCTCATGTAGCTGTGGATCCTCTCCTCCCTCTCCATAAAGTAATGGGATGTTTAACTTAAAAAAAATTACATTCCAGAAGGCCATTAAGTAAGGTAGACTGCTCCCAACACGCCAGACACTCATTTTATTATTCTAATAACACCTTGAAATTAAAAGGCAAAAGCTTGTTAAGTTACCGTCACTGCTTAAAAGGAATAAAATTACAGAATGTTCTTTAATATGTGAACACTATTGGGTATCCAACAGCTGAGGATAATTTTTTTCCCAGGAGGTTCCATTTCCAGAGGAATTCAAGCTCAAAAGCATCCTGCGAGACACTTCGGCAGCTCCCATTTGCATTTTTATAGAGGAAACGGATTCAAAGAAAGAAAAGTTGTGACCAGGAATGCAAACTTTTTTATTATTTATTTTTCACAACTTAAGAGTATGCAAGATTTTCAGAGCTGGGTTGCTATGATCCAGGAGTCAAATCCTATGTTATTAGTGAATGGGGCTGAGGACGCAGCAATGAGGAGGGCTGGGTGCAGGTTCTGAAAAAAGAGACTTGAAAGGTTCTATCCTAGGAAGGGGTATCTGGGAGCCTGCACTCCACCTCTGACTCCAAGAGCGTCTTCTCCCAACTCCCATAAATGTGAGAAGCTCCTTCGCTCTTCTGGAGTTGATAGAAAAAGGAATGGCTCCTTTTTGTCTCAATGGTTTCTGCAGAGTGGCTCCAGTGGGAGACATTGATATGACCAGGGTTGGCTTTAAGCCAATTGGCCCAAGTGTTCCCAGTTGGGCCCCATGCTAGGGTAAAAATAAAAAAAAAGAAAAATTAATATTTGCTACATTATTTCACAGTCACTAAAACAAGTGGTTTTTGTGACTATTTACTGGTTGGTTGGCAACCTTCAGTCTCGAAAGACTATGGTATAAGCCTACAGCACCCGGTATTCCCAGGCGGTCTCCCATCCAAGTACTAACCAGGCCTGACCCTGCTTAGCTTCTGAGATCAGATGAGATCAGGCATGTGCAGGGTAACAGTTGCTGCCATAATGACTATTTACTGTTCAAAGGTAATCTGTGCATTTTGTTTGTTTACCTATAGGCTTCAGTGTATGCCATTTTATATTAAAATGTGCTTAGAAGATCCATTTGGTCCATTAACTCATGTGCACTTTGGAAGCGCACATTTTTTACTATTTCCCATTCTACTATAGAGATATAAAGTCTATAATATGTTTTATTTCTATCTAAGATTCTGCAGACTTTGGCAGTGAACCTGAGGCCCTGCAAAAAATGTTTCCAACTAGGCCCCACAGCTCCTAAGGCCTGCATATGACTGACAACAGGGTTATTTCAAACCCCTCATCTGACTCTTTCTCTCGATACCGAGCTAAATGCACGCATCGGCAAAGCAGCTACCACGTTTTCCAGACTCACAAAGAGAGTCTGGTCCAACAAGAAGCTGACGGAACATACCAAGATCCAGGTCTACAGAGCTTGCATCCTGAGTACACTTCTGTACTCCAGCAAGTCATGGACTCTTCACTCACAACAGGAGAGGAAACTGAATGCTTTCCACATGCGCTGCCTCCGACGTATTCTCGGCATCACCTGGCAGGACAAAGTTCCAAACAACACAGTCCTGGAACGTGCTGGAATCCCTAGCATGTATGCACTGCTGAAACAGAGACACCTGCGTTGGCTCGGCCATGTTGTGAGAATGGATGATGGCTGGATCCCAAAGGATCTCCTCTATGGAGAACTCGTGCAAGGAAAGCGCCCTACAGGTAGACCACAGCTGCGATACAAGGACATCTGCAAGAGGGATCTGAAGGCCTTAGGAGTGGACCTCAACAAGTAGGAAACCCTGGCCTCTGAGCAGCCTGCTTGGAGGCAGGCTGTGGAGCATGGCCTTTCCCAGTTTGAACACTTGGCAAACAGTCTGAGGCTTCAACCAATGAGGGTTCCGACTTGGCCAACAGTCTGAGGCTAAGAGGCAAAGAAGGAAGGCCCATAGCCAGGGAGACAGACCAGGGACAGACTGCACTTGCTCCCAGTGTGGAAGGGATTGTCACTCCCGAATCGGCCTTTTCAGCCACACTAGACGCTGTGCCAGAACCACCATTCAGAGCGCGATACCAGAGTCTTTCGAGACTGAAGGTTGCCAACTACTACATCTGGCTACAAATCATTGCTGGATCAACACCCTAGCTTGCAGCTCTTGGGTGGCTTGTATCCAACCTTTCCCTGCCATATTTTTCAGAGTTAATGAACACAACATTGGAGTAGGCAGATAATAACTTCAAGAAGCATGTAAAGGGGACATGGGAGGGAGATGCCCTCCTTTCCAAAAATGATCATTTCAGAAGAACTTCTTTGGGAGTAAGAAATTATATGCAATGTATGTGAAAACTGATTTTCCAACTAGCACCTGTTTTAAGGTGTGAACTTTCAGAGTCAGTGGGAAACTTTAGAAAAACAATTTAAATGAATGTTAAGAGTTTGCTCCCGTTTCCTCTGCACGCACTCCCAGAATGCCTCACTTGCTATCTGGAAAAAACAAGAACAAACAAACAAACAAAAAACATAACATCCATACGTGTGCAATGAACTGGTATTGAGGCCAACTGGGTACAACATATTGGTTAGCATTGGCTATCAAATATACATAAATACAAAGCACAGCCCAAAAAGAAAAATGTACTTGAGAAGCAATAAAATACATCCCAATCCAATCTGGTTGGAGTCAGATCCAGAGCATTGGAAAGGGGGAGGGCCAAGGGAAGGAGCTGAAGATCTCCAACGTTAAAATAAGCACAAGACTAAATTTGCATCTTTGAGATAACGATTAACTGGTATTGTCAAAAGAAATGCGCAGCCAACAAAGAAGATTATTGAAGTCAATATTGACAAAATGAGCAAAGAAATTAACTTGTTTTTTTGTTGTTCTGTATATGTATTTTTTTAAAAGGCTTTAATCTGCAATAGATTCAATATGCCCTAGTTTTAGAAACTCCTGACAGCAATTTAAAAATCTTCATTTTTTTTCAAAACAAAAACAAAAAACTTCAACCCAAGAAGTTTTCATTATATTATTTTTGGGTGTGTATGTGTGCTAATCCAAAGCACAAAACCCATTACACAAAAGGAAAATGAGCACAGTGGGTGCAAGAGGAATGTTTGAATCCTGGGCTACAATCCTGACAGTTGTGAAAAATGATTATATTCAGCAAAAAAAAAAAAAAGCATGTTTAAATAATGATGTTGCTCGGTTGAAATTTATTCAAGCAACTGTGACGCTGTACAGTCAGAGCATACCGAGAAAGGATGGGTACAAATCAGAAATTCCCAGAGTTCTTGGGGGGGGGGGGAGTAATTTATTTTTGCTTCTCTTGTACTGAAGGCAGCTAATATTTCTAGGGCTGTTAAGTCCTCATGGATCATACTTAAGTTATTCTCTTTCATTTCGCCCCACCAACACCTGCATTTAAAAAAGGATTTTGCTTTTCACATATTGGCCTCCTTTTCTGCAGCTCACAATCTTCCATATCCATGCAGGGCTATATTACAGCCTTGCTCATTTCAAAAACTTCTGCCTTGAGGAATTTATATGCTGTGTTTCATTGAACCAAAGATTTCCTTGTGTCACTGGGCAAGCTTCCAAAACTAGTTGTAGGTTGGTTAACACATGGCACCTGCCCCTCTACACAAGTCCTGCCTCTGCATTTATGGTCACATATGCACAGAAGCTGTTATCCTTTCTGCTGTGTCACCCCTGGGCTGGCCAGTTTGCCTTGCCATTGTAGGATGAAGCGATGGTGTCACACCCTCCAATTGGACCACACCCCCTCTAGTGGACCACACTGAGGTCCACACCACCTATACCCCTATAGCGATACCATTGTTTTAACCCACTCATCTGCTTCACACTTCCTCTTTTCTCATGCCTTCCTTTTCAAATTCAATGAGTTCACAATGAAGACAAAATACTGGCATAGTGGTTCCTAGGATTCTAGATGCTAAAGCTGCGGTTCTCAAACTCGCAGGGAGTTTGAGGACCACAGTAAGTCCTTGCAGGGGAGGGGGAAGGCAGTGGGGGCAGGGGGAAGGCAGCAATGCGATCCCCAGGATCCCTGGCGATTGCAGGGAGCCCTGCGTGAGTGTCTGCACTTTCAGCAAAACTGGAAGTGGAGCACAATCACTGCACTTTCACTTTTTAAGCTTCCGGGAGTCCTCCAGATGCTCACACAGGGCTCCCCACGCCCCAGGGAGGCTGCTGTAGGGTCTGGTGTGTGCATCCCAGTCCCTACAGCCCCCTTAGCAATGAGAACCTGGGATCGCGTCGCTTCCTCCCCCCTGCCCCCACCCCTTAAGGGGAAAGAAGCCAGGGCTCTCTGTCTGGGGTATCGTGACGCCCCAGTTTGTAAAACCCACAACTACTCCATCTGTTTGGGAGTAGTTAGGAAAAAAATAAAGTAGAAATTTAATTAACAACTAGGGTGTGTTTCAAAGAAAAGAAAAAAATAGGATAGGAATAAATAACCGGACTCCATTTATTCATCTATGTAAAGACGAACATTTGCTTTCTGATTTATAGCTATCTTTTATGATGTGGTAAGTGCTAAGTGTTACTGTTAATTATTGCTTGTTATCTCTCTCTCTCTCTCTCTCTCTCTCTCTCTCTCTCTCTCTCTCTCTCTCTCTCTCTCTCTCTGATGAGATTGTGCTATAATTTGGTGTTGTTGTTTGTTGCCTGATAAAAATAAAACACTTGAACTGCTAAAAAATATTAAATAAATCCAAAAGAGGAGGTCACAAAAATGTGTAAAACTTAATAGGCAGGGAAAAAAAGCTATCTATTAGAAAAGCACTGTATGGTGTTCATTTTCCAAATGAAGACATATAAATTATGTCTCAATTCTTCGTCCTAAGAATAATTTTAATATGATAATATAACAGACACATCACTGTTCGTTACATCCCCGTTTTGTTGAAAATTCCTACCCACACAAATGCATCTTTTTTTATTATCCCTGTTAAAATGATTGATCGTTGGAAAATGAAAAGTTAATGATTGATATAAAGATGCCATTTTATTCAAGGATATAGTGGTGCTCTGCATGTCCTCAAAAATATCAACCAGGAGCCCGAAAATTGATTATTTATATATACATATTCTTAAGAAATGCCTAACTATGACTGATGTGTGAGTTTTCTTTCTCTCATTTTCATGTTAGCTTTCATGACAAGTGTGGTTTCAAAATGTAATGCTATTCTTTCAATATTATTAGGATCTTTGGGGGAGGTGTTGGCGGTTGGTTGATGAAAGCCCAAGACTGATGGAGCAATTGTACTTAGTAAGTCACAGCTTCCATCTTAACACATCACGTTTTTGAGTTAGGTCTTTGCATAGTTATAAATTCAGCTCTTAATTTCAAGCAGGGCCTAGGAGGGGGGGTAAAGGGGGTAATTTGTACCCAGGCCCAGGGTCAAAAGGGGGGCCCAGGAGAGGCAACGGAGAGGGCCCAGAAATTTCCAGGGATCTGACATTTCCTATCTACTCAGACTTGTTGCCCACATGGGATGCTAGGAACACTACCATGATTGGGGATGCTGGGGGCACTACTGATGCCACGTGGGTGGGTAGACCTGGGCTCCAAAGACTTTTCCAGCTGTCAATATCCTCCCCCCACCCTGCTTCACCCCTCCCTGCCCTTATTCTGCCCACCTGTCACCACCCTCCCCTACTCTGTTTCACTGCTCCCCCTTTGCAAAGGGGCCCAAATGAAATTTGGTACCCCCTGATAAAATCCCTCTCAGAGGCCCTGATTTCAAGTGTCATGTTCTGGAAAGATCCTGTGCCCCCTGTGGGTCAGTGACTCTCAAAGAAGATTGGCATCTGAAGGGCCTACAGCTAGATCTTTCCAGAATGATAGCCTAGGTCAGTGGTTCCCAAACTGTGAGTTTGTGGCCCACTAGAGGGTCTCGACCCAATTTTTGGTGGGACATGAAACTGACAATTAGACTAGACCAGTGTTTCTTAAACTGTGGGTCGGGACCCACTAGGTGGGTCGCAAACCAATTTCAGGTGGATCCCCATTCTTTTCATTATCTTATCTTTATTATATTAGACTTGATGCTATCATGGTATGTGACTGCATTTGGGGAAATGTGACAGATCTGTACTTTTAATAAGCTACTATGTATATTCTTTTAATATGATAGTAAATGGGACTTACTTCTGGGTACGTGTGGGTAGCATTGCAGCCTAGGATTGTGAAAAATTTTCCTGCTTGATTATGTCACATCCGGTCATGACATCACTTCCGGTAGGTCCTGACAGATTATCATTCTAAAAAGTGGGCTCCAGTGCTAAATGTGTGAGAACCACTGGACTAGACTATGACTAGACAATTAGATGAGACTATGTGCATCAAGGTTAAACAATCCGCTACCTGGGGGGAACACTATGGCCAAATAACATTTATAGCGACTGAGGCTTGAGTGGTTGGCAAAGCTTTTTCTTTTTCTTGTGGGTTCTGATGCTAATAAGTTTGGAAACCACTGACCTAGGTGATGTGTCTCATCCAGGGTGGAGTCACCAGGCATGGAAAACAACTGAAGCAAATTCCAGAAATAAAATCCAAGTAGAAGAGGTTTGCGCAGGGTGCCTAGGACACAGGTACCAGAAAGGGGAAAAGTGAGACAAGGTAGCCAGATACAACAGAATGTCTCTACCTTTAACCATTGTATAGAAGAGGGAATTTTGGCAGATGCAGCTCAATATGGAAAGGTTTTAAAAGCTGCACCTGACAAATTTTCCTCATCTATACAATGGTTAAAGGTAGAGACACTCTGTTCTCTGTTGTATCTGATCACCCTGCCTGGAGAAGGTAAGTAATACCTGACAAAGAGCCTATTTTGTTTTTTAACTGAAAAAGACTGAAGGCCCAGCATCACTGGCTCTGGTGCTAATTCAGAGCCCAATCCTGAGCTCCCGTGGCACACAGCTGCGGCGGCACTGAAAACGGCTGCTGCCGCATCCTGCGTGCCACAGGCTACTGCGGGCAGCACCTCTGGAGAAGGGGGCTTTTGCCCCTTCCCCCAGGTAAAGGGAGTAGCCCCACAAAGGGGCTAAAGTAAGAGCCTTTGTGTCAGGCACCGAGCCTGATGCGAAGGCTCTGGATCCAGTAGAGTGTTGTGCCACTGGTCCCGCCTCCCTCCCTCCGCAATCCCTCCACTCAGCACACCTCCCCACTGCCCTCCCTCTTCTCTCCTACACCATCTCCCTGCCCTGCCCCCTCCCTCTCCCTGCCTCCCCCTCCCCGGAACGCCTCCTCTCCATCTCCCCCTGCCCTCATTTTCCGTCTGCGGTTCGGCAGTCCCAAAAACTGCAGCTTACTTTTTCTATTACAGAGATGTCAAAACTTTTTGGCAGGAAGGCCACATCTTTCTGACACTGTATTGAGGGCCAGTAAAAAACGAATTTACATTTTAAATTGAATATATTTACATAAGTTTACATAAATGATTATATTAGAGATGAACTTACATGAATCAATGAAGGTCTTGCAATAGCTCAAAGCCTATAAACCAGCCTTTCCTTCACTGCCGCTGCTGCGTCACAGATGTGGAACACCAAGCAATGAAGGGAGCCCTCGTCCCACAGCTCACACAAGAGGTTGGACAGGAGTTCTCATGCTGAGAGCAGTTGCACTGGGCCAGTGAGGGTTCCAGCAAGTCTCTGCAAGGCCAGAGGCTCATTGGAGACTGGGGGCTCCCCACAGGCCAGACGGGGAGTCCCTGAGGGCCACAAATGGCCCCCGGGTCGAGTTTGGGCACCACTGCTCTATTATAAAAATGGCATACCCACCAGATGCTGATGGATGCTCACTGGATAGTGAGCCTGGATTGCTGAAGAAGCCACTATTCTGACCTTCCTTTAGTCACCAAAAGGAACCCAAGTTCAGGGGTTTCAAAGACGGAAAATACCAAACCACGTGAAATAGACAATTTTTCATTCTTTTTGTTCCCTAGCAATGTTGGCTTCCCTTCTTGCTTCCTGAGATCGTAAGAGGATGGTTTCTGGAGTGCTCTTCTTGCAAAGCTCTTTGTGTTGGTTGACGTCTGGAGAATAGAAGATTAGCCAGTACGGGCACCACACTTGAGGCAGCTCTGAAGAGCTCTCGTTCCCAGCAGCAAGTCTTCAGCAGCGTTCATGGTCACTGTTTCCGAGAAACAAATTAAATTGTTTTGTGTGCAAACATGCTTTTGAAAGATGAGGAGAGGCTTTCTCTTGGTGGCCTGCCTTTCTTCCTGTGGAAAGTACACCAGTTCATTGCCAAAATTCATTAAACCATTGCAAGGGAAGAAATGCAAGCCAGTCAAATAGGACAAGTGGACTCATTTATGGGGCAACATAATGCAACCACTGTTGAGTCTGCTGGAAGAAGAGGACAATGCTGCCAGCATAATGAATAGAACATCCTTGGTTTGTGAAAGGGGTTTGAAAAAGGAATGTGTGACATATGTAAGGCGTGTTTTCAAAATGCAGCATAAAATATAGTTAAACTGGGATTGATATGTAACAATTGACAAAGAAGCTATTGCAATACCCTTTCTAGCAGAAGCAGCAAAGATAGTAAGTAGAAAGAATGTCAATATTTATTGTACATTTTTTTTTTCTGCTATTTTTCACTAGTGTCCCCCAAAATGACATTTCTTAGCTGGGGTCAGCACACACCCTACCATTTTTCTGTTCTTTTATTGAGCCTTATGCTATTCCTCCCCTTTGGGAAAAGCAATTCAGGGCTTGATCCTAGCCGGCCCTTGGGACAGCGCAAGTCACATGTGCTGGCCTGGAGGTGTTGCGAAAGTGCCATAAGGTATTTTCAGCCACTGGAGGAAGAGGGAGGCCGATCAAGGCCACATGGAGCCAGTGCACAGGTAAGATTGTGCCAGCTAAATCAGGTCAGCATGGGGGTTTGGGGAGGTGTTTGGGACTGGGGGAGGGTGGGGGCAGGTGGACCCATGGGTGGGCCAGGGCAGAGTGAGGGGGTGGGGCCAGGTTCTGACACTTAGGCTGGATCCTTTCCCCACGCCCAGGCAACTTGGTGCAGCTCCGGGCTGCTGAGATGGTGCAGGTGGCGCAGATCATAGAATCATAGGGTTGGAAGGGGCCGAATAGGTCATCTAGTCCAACCCCCTGCCTTAGGGCAGGAAATCCTCTTAGAGCATCTCCAACAGGTGCTTGTCGAGCCTCTGCTTGAAGATCTCCAGCGAGAGAGAGCCCACCACCTCTCTCGGCAAAATGTTCCACTGCCGAACTGCCCTTACGGTCAGGAATTTGTTCCTGATGTCTAATCGAAATCTCCTCTCTTGCAGCTTTCAGCCATTGGTTCTAGTTCTAATATTTAGAATCTAGATCTTTAGGTGGTGCAGATCTTTAGGTGGTGCAGATCCAAGTGGTCCCATTGCCATTCATTCCCCTTGCCTCAGCTTGAGCTTCAGGCAGCCCCAGCCCCACTGTGGATACGGGGCAGGCCAGCCGGCCTCCTCATTCCAGTGCAGGTTGGGATTGGGCTGTCAATCTTTTTTCACAATGGCATCATCATTTTTTTTTTTTTAAGACCACAATTATTCCTACATTACTATATGGCTGAGAGACCTGGACCCTTTAAAAAAAACACTATCTACAGAAAATCGTCTGAGCTGTATACATAAAATAATGAAAGTTAGGTGGCGGCAGTGATGGAGAAATAAAGTTGTATGGACCCAAGCAGATAAGAAACCACCTTAGTGCAGGTTTTAAAATCTTGGTTGTGCTGGTTTGGCCATATACAGCATATGTACAACTCTTGCCTAGTCAAGCGAGTATATGATAAGTATACAAGTATCCTTTTCCCCCCAAAAGTAGTGGAAAAAGACCAAGAGGAAAACAAAAGAAAAGGTGGCTTAACAACATCCTAGAGGAAGTGAAATATGCAAAATATGGTTTACCAACTGCCATACAACTTGGTCAAGATCACATGGGATGGCTTAATATAATCGAGGACGCTGCTATGTTGTTTCAAGGGAACTTGTTTTATAACATGGCCATTGAGAACACACACACATACACACACACACACACACACACACACACACACACACACACACACACACACAGAGAGAGAGAGAGAGAGAGAGAGAGAGAGAGAGAGAGAGAGAGAGAGAGAGAGAGAGAAAAGCAAATTTTAGAATGTTGACAGTTTGTGGTGGCCAAAACCACAATAGATTCCTTCCAAAATTGGAAGTGAAGACTTTGAAGCATTTTTTTTCCTGGAGGTGGGAGAGAACAATAAATCTCAGCTCAAAAAATACTAAGTATGTGTAAGGATGGAGGCAAAAAATAAAATGAAATGAAGGGAAATAATTTCTAAAAATCTACTTACTTTTCCTTCTAGTGTCAGTTATAGCAGAAAGCCTTCAGCCCTTTCAGTCCATTCTCTTTTGCAGTGTCACATAAGAATCCAGCACTGTACTGGTAGATTGTGTGTTGTGATTTATTTGTGTAGTCATGTCTTATAGCGAGAGGCTGAAAGCTGACCATTGTGATGTTTACTGCTGCTGTCGGCAACAAATTCCTAGCAGTGAATGTACTGAGACATTGTTACAGATAAAACGCCCAGTTGAAATGCTGCCACGTCTCAAGAGTATATGAACAGAAGGAGCAGCCTTCTATTGAATCAGACCATTAGTCCATCTAGCCCCATCTTCTGATTGGCAGTGGTAGGGTTGGCTCACTGTTTCAGGGGGTCCTCAGTTAACTGACCCCCATGCTTCCTCTCCTGCCATCATGGATGTCAACAGAGTAGCTCCTTTGCTACCACCACGTGAAGGCTACGGGCACAGAAATGCTCAAGGATTAGTAGTGGGTCCTTCTGGGTGTCTTGGCCTTCAGCAGCTGCCCAGTTATCTTGAATCCTGGCACTAGCCCTAGGCAGTAATGAAATGCAAAAGTATTGGAAGTGGGGGTTCAGAAGAAAGGCATCTTCAGATGGGTTGGTAACCAGCCCCTGAGTCCATCTGCAACTCCCTCTACCCTAGAGATTTTCAACCGCTGTGCCGTGGCACACTGGGTTGCTGAGAATGGTCTACAAGTGTGCTGTGGGAGTTTGGGGGAGGATCATTTATTAGTAGGGCCATTGGGGGAGTTTGAGGGAGGGCAGAACCAGTGTCATTTGTCAGTCAGCTATTGTTCAGAACAGTGTGCTATTCTGTGTAAGCTTGCACTAATGCATTTCGTTTGTTATTTCTATAACTTGGGTTTCTATACTTCTATACTTGGGTTTTTCTTTTTAAAATATATTCTTTTGAAAAAACTGATGGTGCACCTTGACAGTGTTAGTAGCTTGTGATTGTGTTCTGAGATGAAAAAGGTTGAAAATTGCTGGGTAGATTGCAAATAATCGCTAGCCTCTTCTCCAGTAGGGGGAAGATTCTACAACTATCATGAGCAACCTGATCAAGCAGACACACCCTCTCTTTGGGGGGCAGGGCTGTGTTGCACATTGCTTGATAAGACTTTGCTTGGGTCTTTCAAAGTGCCCGAGCTGTGTGCACAAGACACCTGCTTGCCACCCCTAAATCCTCCTGCTTTACAAGGTTTATACAACGCCTTTCCTCACTTCAAACAGCTGAAGATTACATTATAATGTATAACATCCAATCATATAGGTGAACGTGGGCAGTAAAACGCAAGGCTCCTGCACCAGCTGAGATGCGGCACCTGCAAGGCATGCTAATTCCATCTCTCCACTAGCCTCTGTCATTAAATCTGACAGACCAAATTTTATTCCGTCTTGCTGGGGTGTGAGGATGACTGCCCGCTAAAGATGAACCTTAAGTGAAGATGACTTCACCTTGATACTGTACTCTCTTTGCTTCAATTAACTTTAGCACTTTAGCCTGCCTCAATTAACTTGGAGGTGTCTGGCCTCTTATTAAGGCGAGCCATTCTTTTGAAGGCAGCAAATGTCTGCTGGTGATGGTGGCTGTACAATGGGACAGAAATGAGTTCAGGGAAATGTCTTGATGACTGAAGTGTCCAATTAAATGATAATTAAGCCAGAGATCTCATAGCACCAGGCTTAAATTCCCCACATAAAGTGCACAGTCCTTGGTGAGGCTTCAGATACTCAAGAGCACTGGTTGGGTTGTATTCCTGGGTGACAGTATAATCATCCTGCATAATATTGCACAAAGTAGTGCATGAAGGCATGAGAAAATGAAAAATGTGCCCTCTAGGGATACCAGGTTAGAGGCATCACTCAACCCCAGGTTTGGAGCATCAGGTTCAGATAGATAGAAAGGCAGCTAGCGTGCCTGTGTGGCACGCTAGCAATGATTGCCAGGCTTGACCCCCTATCAGCCGGCAGCAGGGCTTTGCTGCCAGCTGATTGGCTGGCTGGCCTTAGGGGGCCAGACAACTGAGCCCAATCTGGCGTGCAGGCGCTAGACCTGGCTCAGTTCCGTTCCTGGAAGCGACCCCTGCCCGCTCGCCCTGTAGCTAGTCAGGGATCAGCTGGCCGCTCTCTGGAGGACCGGGTAGGAATTTTTTGAGCATCATCTGATTGGCACCATGATGGTGTTTGTTTTCGCCTACCCCAGACTGGCTATGGAGTGCGTTTGGGTCTGCAGATATCACTTACTGTCCTGGTCACTGGCGGTAGAAGTGCGGGGTGCGGTAGAAGGCAGAAGACCTTCTCAGTGACCAATCTAAGCCAGCAAGGGCAGGGGTGAACCAGAACCGCTCTCAAGATGCTTGACCGGCTCGGGGAGGCAGGCAGGCTAGCTCCTGGTCTGAACTTTGGGGCCTTGCAGGGGTGACCTGAAGGCATAGCAGTTTGGCTGGCTTACCCTCTTCGGGCGACGGTGAAAGGCGGACTTAATAACTATTGAGCTACGCCTGGAGTCGGGTGGACGCCCTATGAGATTGGGAGACGTAGATGGCTAGGGCCGTTTCCCCCACTTAGAACCCCGCACTTAGGATGGGTATTGTTTACCTATTTTGCCTTGTTGCTCTTGTTGTAATTTAATAAAGTGGCCCATTTAATCCCATACCTGTTGTCGGCTGTATTTATTGGGGAATGCATGGTAACAGAGGAGATTCCGATTGAACATAAGGAAGAAATGCTTGATGGTCAAGGTGGTTCGGCAGTGGAACAGATTGCTAAGGGAGGTGATGGATTCTCCCTCCCTGGGGATCTTAAAGGGCAGAAGCCCAACAGGCACCTGCTGAAGATTTAGGAGATCTAGGAGGATTTCCTGCTACAAGCAGGGGGTGGACTAGATGACCTTTTAGACACCTTCCAAGTTTATGATTCTGTGGTTCTATGTGCCCTGGTGTATTGTTTGGCCAAAATGAAATCTGCATCTTCTTCTCTGCCCAGGTTCATTGGAGGAGGTGGAAGTGGAGAGACATGCTGGAAGCACATGTTCATTAAAAAAAATAATAAAAGCAGGGGAGAGGGGGAAGGTGACTGGGGATTGGGTTGATCATCTAGGTGGCCAAAGGTGGTCCTCCAGTAATCAGACTGAAAACCCATGATTTAACAAACCTGGTGCCATTATATAATAATAATAATAATAATAATAATAATAATAATAATAATAATAATAATACAGGTATTTCTATACCGCCTTTCTTGGTCCTCAGATTTCTCCTCAGACTTTATTCAAGGTGGTTTACATAGGCAGGCTAATTAAATCTCCGTAGGGATTTTTACAATTTGAAAGAAGGTTCTATTTTTCAAGAAACCACAACATTCAGATGTTTCTTTCTTGATCTGGTCGCAACATTCTGGCCTCCATCCTCCCATGCTCAGAGCAGAAGGAATAACTCAGCTCAGCTTGTCAGCTGCTTCAAGGTCGCACGGTGCCGGTGGCCTCGAACTGGCGACCTGCGGATGTTATCTTCAGGCAAACGGAGGCTCTACCCTCTAGACAAGACCTCCTGCCCTTGCCTGTCCTTGCCTTCTCAATTGATGCTAGGTTCGTGGAGAAAAAGGCAAGAAAAAGAAAAAAAGAAAAAAAAAAGGAAGGCATCAATAGAAAGATAAAGGCCCAATTCTGATAAAATGCTCAGTTGTGATTTTTTGGATACAAGAATGAATTGCTTCCTCCACATGCAAAGGGCCTCAACTTTCAGTTTTTAATAAACTGCAGTTTCTCTTTACGCACAGAATTGGCCATAGTTTGGACCAAACAATTATCAAAGTTGCACTGTGTCCCTTATGAAAATATAGAGCTTCCTTATACAGTCCACCTAGATTCACCTAGTCCAGTTCTATCAGTTCCAACTGGTAAAGGTTCTCCAAGATTTTAAGAAGAACTTTTTCCCACTGGCATTGCTTCCAAATAGTTGGTTGGCTTTAATATGGAAGTCTGAGAACCTAGCTTGGACTACCCAGGTTCCTATATCTAGTCTAAGGGCCCAGTCCTAACCAACTTTCCAGCACTGGTGCAGCCACAATGCAGCCTCAAGGTATGGGAACAAATGTATACCTTGAGAAGGCTTCTGTGACTGCCTCCCCACCATAGGATGCAGTGCATGCCCCATTGGCACAGCTGCACTGGCACTGGAAAACTGGATAGAATTGGACCCCCAGCCTGCTCCAACCCAACCTCCAGTTCATGTCTATGTTCCAGATAGACCCTCAACCCACATGGACACAACTGACACTGAAAGGGATTGAGGGTACAATCCTATGCACATTTTCTTGGGAGTAAGCCTCACTGATCTCAATGTCACATACTTCTGAGTAGATGTGCATAGGCTTGGGCTGTGAGCTTTTTTGCTTATTTACAATATGTATACAGGAGAGCCCCATATCTGCAAGGATCCATTCCACGAACCCCCCATGGACTTGGAAACCATGGATACAGTGGAGGGCTCTCCACCCCGCATGCTCCCAGGCACAACCATTACATAGTTTTAAACACTTACTGGGGAAAAATCAGCTTGCTTAAACCGGCCGATATTCACCCTGGTAACTTTTTGTAATGATGTCGTAATTGCGCAGGAGGCGTGGGGGTTGTACATGCCCCCTCCCAGCCCCTACATGACCATTACATCATTTACAAAAGTTATTGGGACAAAAATTGGTTTGTTTAAGCCAGCTGATTTTCATCCGGTAACTTCTAAAAATGGTTTAATGGTTGTGCAGGTGGGGGATGGCTTGCAGGGGGCGACCCCTGCATCCTCAGAGACCTGAAACCGCAGAAATGGGTATGGGGCCCCCGGATATCACTTTCCACGTTAAAATAAGTTTTCATGGTAGTTTCCAATTCAGAATTAAAAGCAATATCAAAGCAATGAAACTGTATAAAATCATTCATAATAATAATAATAATTCTGTAATTAAGGGCGCAATCCAAACCTGTGCTGGAGCAGGCAAGCCAAGGAGGCTTGCGCTGCATCCAACGCAGGTTCGTTGGCTGCAGCGGCTCAGCCAGGGGCAAGGGACTGCCCATCGCCCACCCTCCCCCCGCCCAGAAATGCCTCCCTCCCGTCTCCTCCCTGCCCCCCCACGCCTACCTTCACCGCTTCTGTCGGCGCGGATGCACTGGCACAAGCGACAGGGAGGAAGCTGCCACGGAAGCTTCCGCTGGTCTCCGTGCATTGGTGCATGTGGATGCGCCGACGGAGCTTCCTCCCACGGAGGTGCAAACGTGCTTTATGGCCCTCCAGGGGCTCCTATACCGGCAAAACTGCCGGTTAGGATTGCGCCCTGAGTTACAGAAAGCAAATAAACTAATATATTAAATTAAAAGAGTATGTCCAAAAGTCTAACCCTCAGAGCTCTGGCAGAACAAAAAAAAAAAAGTATTTATTTTGAAATATTTAAAAGAGAGAACTAGATGGGTTGATCTCCCAGAGATTGTCATTTTGTTATAAAGTTGTTATAAAAAAAATCCAACCAGAGCCACTGTCTGTGTAGAGTGTGCATGTTCTCCCCATGTCTGTGTGGAATTTCTCCATCCTGAAATTGGAAAAGTGGAACTGGAGAAATTTCCAACTGGAAAGTTCATGTTTATTTCAATGTTTCGCATTAGAAGAGTTTTGGGTGTTTATTTAGAAGTCTGCGGATGTTTCTGTGACCAGAAATATGCTAGAGCAGGGGTGTCCAAAGTTTTTGGCAGGAAGGCCACTTCGTCTCTCTGGCACTGTGTCGGGGGCCAGGGGAAAAAAATAATTAATTTACATTTAAAATTTGAATAAATTTACATACGTTTACATAAATGAATATATTAAAGATGAATGAGTGAAGGTCTTGCAGTAGTTCAAGGCCTATAAAAGGCCTTGCACAAAGCAAGGCTGGCCTTCCCTTTGTTGCTGCTACTGCATCACAGACGTGAAACAACAAGCAGTGAAGACCACAGCTCGCGCGAGTGGTCAAACAGTCGCCCTCATGCTGAGAGCAGTTGCTTCGGGCCAGTGCGGGCTGCAACAAAACTCTGGAGGGCCAGAGGTTCATTGGAGACTAGGGGCTCCCTGAGGGCCGCATTGAGAGGCCTCGAGGGCCGCAAGTGGCCCCAGGGCCAGGGTTTGGGCACCCCTGTGCTAGAGGAACAGTACTCTTGTGTATGTCTATCAATTAGCCTATGGTAAACTTGGTTTTGTTATAAGTCATTTTGCTTAAAGTTGCAGTTTCCAAGAACGTGTCGCCAACTTTAAGTGAGGGCTTGCTGCTTATGGGTCACTTAACTTCAGATCCTGGAGAAGAGGTTTCATTGGTAGAGCACTGGAGAGAAATGTCATTCAACTGAAACTCAGCAGTTTGAAACCTGCTTTTTTTGAGGCTGCTGTATCCACTGGTGTGAGCCCGAGGGTGTGATTGTGGTGTGAGTGGGCAGGGAGGACAGTAATTTTCACTTCCCATGTCTTTTTATTGGCCCCTTTATTATGCAGTGAAATATGAGATCTTATTCAAGTTCTACAGAACTCATTATCTTTAGCCAGCAATGTAGTGCCCTGAAAATGGGGTGGGGGCGGGAGAGAGAGGAGAAGATGTGATTTCCTCTCTTTCAATCTCACATCGAGTTGGCTGCCTTGCTTCTGAAATATGAAAATGAATTTCTACAGCTTATCCTAGAGGAAGATGAGCTGTTTCACGGGGAACCGGGGAGGCATGTCCTGCTATCAGGGGTGACTTTTACTTCAGTGGTAATTAGCTCTTAAAGATGTGCTACTGAGTGTTCAGATCACAGGAACGGAAGCTGGCAAGCACTACCGTTCGGGTCTTTTGGCTCTTGCTTAAGGACTCTGAGAAGCAGTTGTCTAGTTAATAAGCCATCTCCAGGCTTGGACTAGACGTTACAGCAAACAGTCACTAACACAGTATCATGTCTCACTCTTCTCTTCTAGAGGAGTGCCTAGGAATACTCAATGAGCACTGATATCAACACATTACACTCTTCTCCTCCCTTACAATGAAACAGGGGTGGGGAAGCTCACCATTTCATAACATCACTTCATGCATTAACCCAATGGTTCCCAAACTTACCTAGGTCATAAGCCTCTTACCCACAGCCTCTTCTTCGTGGCTCAACCAGGCACCACCATCTTGGTTGGCAAGCTTCAGTCTCGAAAGACTACGGTATAAGCCTACAGCACCCGGTATTCCCAGGCAGTCTCCCATCCAAGTATTAACCAGGCCTGACCCTGCTTAGCTTCCGAGATCAGACGAGATTGGGCATGTGCAAGGTAACAGTTGCTGATCTCATGAAATCTTATGAGATCCAAATTGCTGGTGCCCAAATCTCACAAGAGTTTCTGATCTCGTCTGATCTTGGAAGCTAAGCAGGGTCAGGCCTGGTTAGTACTTGGATGGGAGACCGCCTGGGAATACCGGGTGCTGTAGGCTTATACCATAGTCTTTCGAGACTGAAGCTTGCCAACCAACCAGCTTGGATCTCAGGAAATCACATTTCATCCAAGATGGCTATTCCCAGGGGAACAGATAGCAGGGGCCATTGGGGACATCCTGCAGCACCCCTGTGAGTGTGCCACAATGCCCGAAGGTATTGCAACACAGACTTTGGGAACCCCTGCTTAAGCCTTTTACAGATGTTCAGTGAATGAATGTAGAGAGGGCAGTATGTCTGGGTTCCTTTGCCAAACTGGGTGTATGAACACTGCATCCTGAAGGACATTCACAGGTGAACCTAGGAAGCTGCCTTCTGCTGAGTCATGGATACATCTTGATTAATATTGCCTGCACACGCATCTCTCAACGTTTGTCCTCTGCCGTACCACTTCACACAGTCCACCTATTGGAAGTGCCACTGATAGTAACTGGCGATGATGTCATTTGATGATGTCAGTTATGTCTTAATTGGGAGGACAGACATGACACAACAAATGAGGCCCAGATCAGACGGGAAGGCTTTTTCAAGCATGCACATGCTAGAGCTCTGCCTGCCTTTTACCACAGCTTGTTGCATTGTGTTGCTGGTCTTGCTGCCAGGAGGTGGGGGTCTGCTGGACACCACCTCAAGTACCACCAGAGATATGAATACCACTGGTTAAGAAATGCAAAGGGATCTCCAGGGCTTCAGGGAGGCGTCTTTTCCAGCCCTATCTGCAAACTCCAGGGATTGAAAACAGGATCTTCCAAATTCAGAATGTGTTCTAAAGGATGAAATCCTCGGAGTAAGTAGAATGTGAATGTGTTGTTTTTTTTAAAAACGAACAACTCATAATAGACATGCATTTCAGACTTTTGTAGTTTAGGGAAAAGACATAGAGCTGGGAAAGTGTCAGGAAAGAGCTACCAAAATTATCAGGAGGCTGAAATAACTCCCTGAAAGAGAGTTTGAGGCTCTTTGGTTGAGAAAGGGCAAAGGGAAGGGGTAAGATGGACATTTATTAAGTGCTAGATGATGTAGAGAAGGCTGGTGAGAGACACTTTTCTTTTTCTCCTTCTCTCATAATACCAGAATGTGAGGTCATCCAATCAAATTGATGGGCTGGAGATTCGGGGTAGGTGAAAGGAAGTTTTTCTTCACTGAATGGATGGAGATGGCCACTAGCTTAGATGGCTTTTGAGGGGAGACATTATTCAATGGCTGCTGATCATGATGGCAAAATGAAACCTCCCACGAGTAGAGAGGGTGGATGAACAGCAAGAGAGGAGTTTTCCTGGAGGCTTCTGTGGGAAGCAAGGTGTGAGGTTAGATGGATCATTGATCTGGTCCAGGGCTGAAACCAGAAGTGCATGGCTTCATGCTCCTGCACTGCATGGCTCCCCAGTCATGTTAACTGGGTTGTAAGTGGGGTGGCCATTTATGTTAAAGAAGGGATAGAATCTGTCAAAATAGAGATTGAAGGTGGGTTCGACTCCATAGAATTTCTATGGGTTAAATTACCAGGCCTGAGGAGTGTTGTAATACTGGGGGCGTACTATCATCCTCTAGACCAGTAACCGGGAGGGAACCTTGAAATGAGGAAACAGATTAGGGAGGTGACAAGGAGGGACAGGGTTGTAATCATGGGGGACTTCAATTATCCTCATATTGACTGGGTGAATTTGTGTTCTGGTCACAGAAAGGAGACCGGATTCCTTTACATGCTAAATGACTGTGCCTTAGAGCAGCTAGTCATGGAGCCCACCAGAGGACAGGTGACTCTGGATTTAATATTGTGGACCTGGACTCAGGACCTGGTTAGATATGTCAATGTTACGGAGCCTTTGGGGAACAGTGATCATGCTGCGATCCGTTTCGACATGCACGTCGGGGAAAGAATACCAGGCAAATCTCTCACAAAAACCATTGACTTCTGACAAGCGAACTTTCCTCAAATGAGGAGGCTGGTTAGAAGGAGGTTGAAAGGGAAGGTAAAAAGAATCCAGTCTCTACAGAGAGCATGGAGGATGCACAAATCAACAGTAATAGAGGCCCAGCAGAGGTGTATACCACAAAGGAAGAAGGGTTCAACTAAGTCCAGGAGGGTGCCTGCATGGCTAATGAGCCAAGTTAGAGAGGCCATAAAGGGCAAAGAAACTTCCTTCCATAAATGGAAGTCTTGCCCTAATGAGGAGAATAAAAAGGAACATAAACTGTTACATTTCCAAAAGAAATGTAAGAAGGTGATACGGGAGACCAAGAGAGACTATGAGGAACACATGGCCAGCAACATTAAGGGGAATAATAAAAGCTTCTTCAAATATGTTAGAAGCAGGAAACCCGCCAGAGAAACAGTTGGCCCTCTGGGTGGTGAGGGAGGGAAAGGGGAGATAAAAGGAGACTTAGAGATGGCAGAGAAATTGAATGAGTTCTTTGCATCTGTCTTCATGGCAGAAGACCTCGGGCAGATACTGCTGCCCAAACAGCCCCTCCTGACCAAGGAATTAAGTCATATAGAGGTTAAAAGAGAAGATTTTCAGACCTCATTGATATAATAAAGATCAATAAGTCACCAGGCCCTGATGGCATCCACCCAAGAATTATTAAGGAATTGAAGAATGAAGTTGCTGATCTCTTGACTAAAATATGCAACTTATCCCTCAAAATGGCCACAGTGCCAGAGGATTGGAGGATAACAAATGTCACGCCAATCTTTAAAAAGGGAAAGAGGGGGGACCCGAGAGACTATAGGCCGGTCAGCCTAACATCTATACTGGGTAAGATGGTGGAATGCCTCATCAAAGATAGAATCTCAAAACACATAGACGAACAAGCCTTGCTGAGGGAAAATCAGCATGGCTTCTGTAAGGGTAAGTCTTGCCTCACAAATCTTTTAGAATTCTTTGAAATGGTCAACAGGCATGTGGATGTGGGAGAACCCATGGACATTATATATCTGGACTTTCAGAAGGCGTTTGACACGGTCCCTCACCAAAGGCTACGGAAAAAACTCCACAGTCAGGGAATTAGAGGACAGCTCCTCTCATGGATTGAGAACTGGTTGAAGGCCAGGAAACAGAGAGTGGGTGTCAATGGGCAATTTTCACAATGGAGAGAGGTTAAAAGCGGTGAGCCCCAAGGGTCTGATCTGGGACCAGTGCTCTTCAACCTCTTCATAAATGACCTGGAGACAGGGTTGAGCAGTGAAGTGGCTAAGTTTGCAGATGACATCAAACTTTTCCGAGTGGTGATTATGAGGAGCTCCAGAAGGATCTCTCCAAACTGGCAGAATGGGCAGCAAAATGGCAGATGCATTTCAATGTAAGTAAATGTAAAGTCATACACATTGGGGCAAAAAAATCAAAACTTCACATATAGGCTGATGGGTTCGGAGCTGTCTGTGACAGATCAGGAGAGAGATCTTGGGGTGGTGGTGGACAGGTCGATGAAAGTGTCAACCCAATGTGCGGCGGCAGTAAAGAAGGCCAATTCTATGCTTGGGATCATAAGAAAAGGTATTGAGAACTAAACGGCTAATATCATAATGCCGTTGTACAAATCGATGGTAAGGCCACACTTGGAGTATTGTGTCCAGTTCTGGGTGCCGCATCTCAAAAAAGACATAGTGGAAATGGAAAAGGTGCAAAAGAGAGCAACTAAGATGATTGCTGGGCTGGGGCACCTTCCTTATGAGGAAAGGCTACAGCGTTTGGGCCTCTTCAGCCTAGAAAAGAGATGCCTGAGGGGGGACATGATTGAGACATACAAAATTATGCAGGGGATGGACAGAGTGGATAGAGAGATGCTCTTTACACTCTCACATAACACCAGAACCAGGGGACATCCACTAAAATTGAGTGTTGTGAGAGTTGGGACAGACAAAAGAAAATATTTCTTTACTCAACTTGTGGTTGGTCTGTGGAAATCCTTGCCACAGGATGTGGTGACGGCATCTGGCCTGGACGCCTTTAAAAGGGGACTGGACAAGTTTCTGGAGGAAAAATCCATTACGGGTTACAAGCCATGATGTGTATGCGCAACCTCCTGATTTTAGAAATGGGCTATGTCAGAATGCAGGATGCAAGGGAGGGCACCAGGATGCAGGTCTCTTGTGTGCTCCCTGGGGCATTTGGTGGGCCGCTGTGAGATACAGGAAGCTGGACTAGATGGGCCTATGGCCTGATCCAGTGGGGCTGTTCTTATATTCTTAAGAGAGAATCGTCATGTTTGTGTGTGTGTGTGTGTGTGTTTGTGTGTGTTTTAAACCAATCGAAACTCCAAGAAGGAGGCAATCTGTGCTTTTCAGTTTTGAAACAAACTGCTACTGATCCAAAATTTAAAACATATCACCACCCAGAGAACCCCTGAACTCACTGTCTTTCAACAACATGTGTTCATTTTATGTTTTACATGCCGGTATCATCCAAAGTAAAAACAGAGAAAATTTTCCCTGGGGAATTTAATCAGCTAATAATATAAAGTTCTGTGTTTCTTTTTTTCTTTTCTTTTTTTGCAGTGAAAGGTGATGAAAACAACTGATGTTCCAAAAGGAAACAGCAGTTCCTGCCAACATGTATACAAGTGTGTACAGTATTTGCCTGCCTGCAGCTTGTTGGAAGCACCAGTTTAGCTGCTGCTGCATCAGTAAAGCTCTAGCCTGGAAGTAGGAGGTAAAAAATCCTGTCTTAAACTCCATTGCTTAAACTGGTGGGTTGCCAGTTTACCAGGTTGTCATCAAGGATGTGGTCTGCCCAAATAGGTTAAAAGGGTGCAGTTTTCCCCCACTACTGTGGGTGAAGGCAGAGGCTTCTTGGGATGATTTGAGCTAAGGGCCCAATCCTATCCAAGTTTCTAGCACTAATACAGTCCCAAAATAAGGGAACAATGTTACCTTGAGGAGGTCTCTGTGAGTGTTCATCCACCGCAGGATGCAGCACGTGCCCCATTGTGCTGGAAAGTTGGACCAGATTGGGCCCTAAAGCTGACATGCTGAGGATAAGGGGGAAGGTTACCTGGGAGGTTCTATGTGCTTCCAGGTGATGATGGTGCATCCACCCGCACCAGCAGTAAGGAATTAGCTCACGGGTGTCAAACTTATTCCATACAGTGGGCCAAGTAGCATTCATGAAGCTTGATGAAGGTCAGAAATGATGTCATTAAGCAGGAAGTGATGTCATTAAGCAGGTCATGACTAGAAATAAGTACTTTTTTCTCACTTAGAATCTCATTGGCTGAAAAACAGAAGCGAAAACACACAAAACTTGATCTTATTTTCAATACGTGGGAGAGTCCAATGACCATGCGGGCTGCCTTTTCAGCAGTGACACCTCACTACAGTTCAGCAGCAGAGAACAGCTGATGATGGTTCTGAGAAAGCCCAACGGCCAGATAAAGAGTTTCTGGGGGTCGCGTGCTGTCTGTGGGCCTTATGTTTGACACCCTTGAAATATCTGATTGCTAAAGGGGCAAAAAGGAATTTTTTGTCCTTCCACCAGATTGGCCAGGGTGGGGGAATTTGTTTACTTATTTCATACTGTGCTGCCATTGGGGAATTCGAGTATTAGGTCATGGTGGGAGAAGCAATGTGGGTTTGCAAGGATAGAGAAGGATTGATGACCACCATTATAGGTAGCCAAGGCTTGGTTGCAATACTTTGTGGCTATATGTCAGGGGTGGGATGAGTAATTAGAACCTCTGGACTGCGTCAGCATGTACATCTTCAAAGGCTGCTCAGATGGGGGGGTGAAATGGGTAGGGGACATCATAGGAAGTTGAGAAGATAAGGGCAAAATAACTGTGCAGAATCTGGGAGTGATAAGGAAGCCAGTGGGACAATGTAAGGGTTTGTGTGACATAGTTCAAGTCACAAAAGAGACAGTTGTTTATACAGCTGAGTACTGACCAACAGCTTTTCTAGGGTGGTGTGGTGGGTGTGATCATACCGGAGTCACCCTTGGGGAGAGCACACCACACCTCCCAAGTCTCGATTTGGTGATCAGCCTGCTCCAGGCCTAGCCGCTGCGCACTCTCTCTGACCATCATGTTTTTTGTTGAGCTCTGGTGAGAATAGGAAGCAACTGGGTCCAAGGTGGGCCAAAGATCACCAAACAGATCACAGAACTTTTCACATTAAAAACAAGGCAATAGGACAAACTCCCAGAATGCCAAGCTCCTCCGGGTAAACCCATCCAGGGACTCCTCTGATACTGACTTTGCTCAGAGAGTTCCTTGAGTTTGTCTGCAAAACCCTCCAAGCTGTTCTTCATGTGCAGAAAGGGAACCTGTATTCTGGTGCCATCAGTGTTTCAAATCACTGCATCTGAGTGGACTCCCTTTTTCTCTGCTTCTTCAGTGATACGCTGAACACCCTTTAAACGGCTCCAACCCAAGTGTTCATTTCTGTCTATAAAGCATCTCTTGAGGAGGAAAGGATGAAGGATTTCCTGTGCCTGCCTCATCATCTCCATTTCCCTGCTCAGTCCATGTACATTGGGCAGTGCTGCCCACAGCACCCGTTACACTGAGTGGCTTTGTCATTAAGTGCAAGGGACCTTGGCGGGCTGAGCTTCCTTGACTTCCCTTTCCTCTGGGCCGCTGATCTTCCTTGTAGAGATTTACTCTCTCTCTCTCTCTCTCTCTCTCTCTCTCTCTCTCTCTCTCTCTGTGTGTGTGTGTGTGTGTTATCAATGTTAACATGACTAACTCATGAGCTATCAGCCTTTTAAAGCTGAAATGACTATGTGGGCCTTGAACCTTGAATTGTTAATGTGCATGGCTGCTAGCCTATGAAGGACTTTCTTTGCGAGCTAATTTAATCGGGGTAGGTCAAGATCTCAGGCTGCCTCTTCAGCCAAGAAACCATGTAGAAAATGACTTCCACTAGCTTGACCTGATTAAAAAAAAAAAAAATCTCTGGGTGTGTCCTTTGCTTTAGCAACAGCCATGTTTTGACCTTGCCCATAAGCTCTCCTGTTACATCCCTAACAGACCCCCCTCCCAGTGATGTGGCAATGGCTGCGGGGGGTGCAGTCTGCCCTGGGTATCAGCCATAAAAGTGTGCTAAGGTGTGCCAGCATCATTCCTGCCCCAGTGGTGCCAGACTCAGACAGGCTGCAGCTTAGCCAGCAGGAGGCTCAGTTAGAGAAGTGGGAGTGCTCACCACAGCCAGAGCTGATGTGCACCCACACCCAGAATGCCACAGCAGGCTTCTTCTCCAACTGTCAGGGAAAGCTCAGCAACCCAGAAGTGACATGCGTCTTGATGACATCATAACATCACCACCAAACTTCCAGGTTGCCAAGGTCTACACTGGGTGATGCCATCCCAGTGATGCCACTGACTGCCCACTCCCTACACGACTGTACACTGCCTTCTCAAAAGGCAAGCCCAGAAGACATCAGAATGAGAAGGCCATTTCAGATGTGCAGCGAAAGCCTGTGTGACTGGTTTATGTGTGTGTGGCTGGATAGGTGGTACCAGCTCAGAACCTTAAAGCTGTGCGTAAAGTTGCTCTAGACCAGCAGGCTTCAAATAATGGCTTGCGGGCACTTTGCAGTGCTTCCCTTTCCACACCACAGCGTCTTACGTTTTTCCTCTCCTCCCAAACTCAGGCTTGGGCAGCTGCATTTGCCCAGAAATCAGGGCACAGAGCTTGTTGGGATAATGGGTAGCAGAAGTGGCTGCCCAGCACAAATTTGTGAAGAGATCGGTGGGAAAGGTAAGAGGCTGTGGCATGGAACAGTAAGCTTCTCAGGTCGTGCTTGTTGGGGTCCCCACCCTGCACCCAGGCCCCCGCCTTACCTCAGGAGCTAGGGAGCCAAGCAATAAGAGAGGGGAGAAGCCAGAAGGGCAGGAGGAAGGGCGAGGTGAAAGCAGCACAGGGGAAGAAGGGAGGCCTTTAAGCCAAGGGAAGGGTGGCTCCCAGGGAACCGCCCTTTTTACCTCTCCTGAGAGGAAGAGGAGGGGCTATGGTGTGGGTGGCTGGCCCTACAAAAGTTGGGAGGCCAGTGAAGCAGGGGCTGGCTAGAAGCTGGGAGGTGGGTGGCTATGCAGCCAACAGCCCCTGCCCAGACCGCAAAAGCCCAGCCAGGGTAGAGGACCAGGGTGCTGGAACCCCCTCTCCCTGAGCCAGTCTGAGGCCTTCTCGGGACTCCCTTAAAGGGCCAGCCAGCCAGAGCAGAGGCTCTGCCCCAAGAGCCTCACAGTGGTGAAGGCTTTTTTCAAGCACAGTGGTTCCGTGGTTTGGAGACCACTCTATGCAGTTCTGGTGACTGACCACACGGAACTTTGTGATATGGAGTCACTCAGTATCCTAACTTGATCCATGCCTGTCCATTGCAGCAAGAAAAATAGAACAGCAAACTTCTTCATTCTAGCGATTTTCCTGTATTGGTGCAGGGTTCGCTGTTCTGCAAGCCACACGCCATTTGGCATGGTCCAGGGTGTCTTCTGGGGCAATGTTGTGTGCCCGCATGTCTTCTTTCAACCGGTTGAGCTACTGCTTCTTCGGTCTTCCTCGTGAACAGCGTCCAGTTGCTGATAGTCAATATGCCGTCTTCGCTATGCTCGCCTCATCGCTACAAATAACATGACTGTACCAGTGGAATCTTGCCTCGCACTTCTTGCCGGCAATCATGCAACCCCCACTCGCCATCGTATGTCCTTGTTCATGACTCAGTTCCACCATATGAGACCAAGGGACCAGCAGAGCATCTTCATCTCCATAACGTGGAAGGCCTGTTTGTGTTTGGTAGACACTGGCCAACACTCAGAGTTGTACATGGCAAATGGACGGACGGTTTTGTAGATCTTTCCCTTGAATCGTGCAGGCATTTGCTGATCACAGAGGACAGTGGAAAATGGTCTCCACTTGAACCATGCAGTCTGGAGCTGTGCCTGGGCGTCGGGGAGGGAGTCACCATCACTGCGAAGGACTGAGCTAAGGTACTGGAATTCAGTGACCTTGTTCAGGGTCTGTCTGCTGATGGTGGTTGAGCTGTCCATTTGGGGGTCTGCCTCCATGAAACACTAAATTAAAATAAGCTGCACCTTTATTTGGTTGACGCATGGCTGCAATGAGACTTTTTTTCATTGATTTAGGCTGCAATCCTATACACACATATCTGAGAGTAAGTTCCATTCAACTCAATGGAAGGAGAGAAAAGAAATCATTTCTGGGTTAATTCCAAAACTGGCATGTGGTAAGGAGGACACCCTTTCCATCTCTGAACAAGTAGGTGGATGGACCTTGCCTCTACCACACATATTGGTAAGTGTATGCAGCATGCCATGGGTTGATGCATGGACTATCATGTCACAACTAAGATACATTTTGGGATGGGAGACAGACAGCCCAGAAAGAGGAGGACCTAGGGCTCAAAAGGCACTCAGGGCCAGTGATTAGAGGTCTCTGGACAGGATACCTGAGGCTGTTCTGTTTCTGCTCCCCTGAGGCCCCTTGACTGAGGCAAGGGGGAGGAGGGAGTAACTGAATACAGAAACTGGGACATTGCCTCCAGTCATGGGTTTCTGAGGTCAGGTCTAGAAGGAATGAGTGGCAACATTAGGGAACTCAATTGAGGTTAGACATGAGGGAGAGTGCATTGACTGTAAGACCTGTCCAGCACTGGAACAGCCTGTCTTGTGCCAGGCTTTGCCTCATTGAGTGTTTTCAAGCAGAGGTTGGGCAGCCACCTGTAGCAGCTGCCTGCACAGTGCAGGGGGTTGGACTAGATGTCCTCCATCCGTCATTCCAGCCCTAACATTCTATGATCCTTGGCGTTTAAGACTGGGGTATTAAAAGTGTGTCCCTTTTTTCATCCATGAAGTGTTGGGGGACATGCAAATTAGCAATAGCTCATAACAGGAATTGCGCAATGACCATTCATAACCCAAAGGAAACCACACAATCTTGAATGGGACTTCTAATGAAAACTGGCCATGATATCCTCACATTGAAGTTTCTGTTCCTTCCAGTGTTCACGTCTTGAAGAATGAAGCCCAAAGTCATCAGAAGCACATTATAGGGAGGTACAAGAGCCAAAAATGCAATTTTTAAGTAGTTCAAGGTCAAAGTTCTGTTTTTTTTTTTCTGCCGCAGAATTTGGAATAATTTGCTTCATAAAAAATTAATGTGTACTCAAGCTAAGCAACCTTTTAAAAAAAAAAAATTGAGATTTTCTAAGGGATTTTTTCTCCCCTTTAGTAATTAAAACAGAATTGCCTGGCAATGAGATAAATGGCCAGATAGCACCATCTTCTGACAAGTTGCAATGTCGGTGGTGTTTTTTTGTTTGAATCCTCGTTCATATTTGGGGAGCTGTCAGAATGAAGAATGTTCTTCCTTAAGCAAAAAACACAGATTGTTCTGGTGGGAGGGAAAGGTCTTGGCTATCAATAAAGCGCACCGATGCATCCCGACAAGAGGTAATTGACTGGATATCAAAGGAACAGGGGCGCTGGGTTTTATCGTCCGATTTCTGCGCAGCAACAGGAAATTCAGCTGATTAGTGGATCTGCATGTCAGATAAGGGAACAAACATGGAGAGCATGTCTATGACTTAACATCGCAAAATATCAGAAATATTATTGGGGGGATAAAAAATGGTATCTCCTTTACACTGTAAATTGACCAAGAAAAATGGCAGAATTTTTCCTCTCTCTAGTGCAGTGTTTCTCAAACAGTGGGTCAGAACCCACTAGGTGGGTCAATTTCAGGTGGGTCCCCATTTATTTCAAAATTTTATTTTTAATATGTTAGACTTGATACTCTCATGGTATGTGACTGCATTTGGGGACATGTTATACATCTGTACTTTTAACAAGCTACGATGTATATTCTTTTAACAATGATAGTAAATGGAACTTACTCCTGTGTAAGTTTGGATTAGGCTTGCAGCCAGGATTGTTAAAATTTTCCTACTTGATTTTCCTGCATTTCTGGTGCAGGAAGTGTCTGTTAAAATTTTGTAAATTCTTAATGAAGTGATTGTTAAAATTTTCCTGCACTTCCAGTGATGACATCACTTCCACTGGTTCCTGACAGATTTTCATCTAAAAAGTGGGTTTGAGAACCGCTGCTGTAGTGCTTTGCAGTAAACCAGTGTTTTTTCAACCAGTGGTACTAGTACCACTAGTGGTACATGTGGTAGTGTTCAGTGGCATTCTCGGGACCCATAGACCTCTGCTGTCTGGCACCGAGACTCGCAGCACAATGTGACAAGCAGCAGTACGAGACTTGGCTCAGCAGGCAGAGCTCCAGCGTGCACTTTTCACGTGCTTGAAAAACTCTCGTGTTCACCCGTTCACTGGTATTTGTTGCATAGCATCTGGCCTCACATTCTGGAAATAATTGGTGATGACATCATGGCCAGTTACGTACGGAGGTACTTCCAGTAGATGGACCTTGCAAAATGGTACAACAGGGAACAAATATTGAGAAAAGCTGCAGTAGGCCCCAAAAACAGGCAGGAAACTGGGCATATCTCAGTGCAAGAGTGCATGTTGTTGCACTATCAAAGTTCCATGTTCAGTCGAAAAGGTCTCAGGACAATCTTGGTCCCATTGTCATCCTGTACTGGGGTACGGCTAGATCCATTAGGCTTTCCCGGTTTCCTTTTATTATTTCATTTTTGTCCAACCCTTCTTGCCAGTAAGCCTATAGGGTGCCCCCTCTATCCTAACAACAACACTGCGAGGGAATTGGGTTCAGAGCCATTGAGATCTGGGGAATTTTGCAGGTCTTATATTGGCAGCACATTTTGCAGTGGTTGCATATGCTTTCTTGAGTGACATGCTGAAAAGTCAACATATGAGTAATACACAAATAGGTGCAACTGGAAAGGTTGCGTTTGCCGTATGTGTTGGAACAGTGTTATTTGTATGACAGTGCCGTATGTGTTGGAACATACGTATGTGTTGCAACATGTGTCGGAACAGTGCCGTATGTGTTGGAACAGTTCCTAATGGGGACATTAGGTATTGCAATGAAAATTCTTCATGATATTTGCAAAATGGGGTGGTGTTCATACTGTGGCTTGGACAACCTGTTGGAAAGACATTGTATACATAATGTGACTAAGCTCCACAGACAGACAGAGAGCTGCTTCTGGGGAGTTTTGCAGCCTTGAAGTACCACAGTGAGAGGTTCACAGTGCTAAGGCAGTGTGGCCCCCTCCAGACTGAGCAACTGTGGGGGTGGTAAACTGCTCTGGGGAAGACCGAACCCATAGTGCCACGTCGGACCCAGGGAGGGAAAGAGGATGAGACCCCCAGGGGATTTCAGTGGCCACCTGGGAAGGTTAAAAACGTAAGAAGATCCTAACTGGCTGATACCAGAGACCTATCTAGTCCAGCTTCCTGTATCTCACAGTGGCCCATCAGATGCCTCAGGGAGCACTCAAGACAACAAGAGACCTGCATCCTGGTGCCTTCCCCTGCATCTGACATTCAGAGACCACCTACTTCTAAAACCAGGATGTTGCATACCCATCATTTTGGCTGATGTCCAGCAAGACTTACTTCTCTCGGCTCCTTTCCCCAAGGCTTCACAGGAAGGCAAACTCTCTTGTACTGATCTTCCCCCTTCCCTTCCTGTATCCTCCCTGCTCTCCTGAGTGCTTGTTTGTTTTACCACAAGTAAAACCAGAGACACGTGCTTGCCTTCAAGCTTTGAGCTTCCCAGCTGCTGGCCTCACCGTGAATCCTTCCAACCCACAGGTAAGTCTGTGGATGAACAATAACAACCTTAGCCATTGTCATAGTGACTCTTCCAAGTGTGTCTCTTTTCAAAGCAGGCAAAACAAAGCCCCTCCAGATGAACCCCAGGCCCACCCCCATTCATGCTTCATTCTCCAGGTTCTTTGGTGTAATTTTCTGAGCTTGTTTATTTGTTGGCCGTCTTCGGGGCTTTTAATTTGCCTCGGCAATGTGTTGTGCTTATAAATGCCACAGAGAAATATGACCACTCTTGCTTTCATGACTGAATCTTGCCACAGTAATGAATGTGATTTGACATGTTTTGATAATCATACAATTTTGTCAAGGGCGGGGGCTTGGAAAGAGATGATGGAGACCCAGCCAAAGCCACTTACGAAATGAAAGGTGGAGAGGAGAGGGCAGCAAAAGGTAACAGCTTGCTCCTGAATGCCCATTTGTTAATGACTTGCATCATTTATTTTAAGCATAATACAGTACATAGTAGCAGCAATGAAGTCCATCTTGATATATTGTGATGCTCTCCTCCTTTGCCAGAGCAGTGAGAAAGTCCCAAGGGCAGCGCTTCTAAAGTGTGTTTGTAATAGGGGCCTTATTTACAAATACATTATGGTCAGTTTTCGTTATCCGCTAGGGATAGGTTCCTGATACCGAATTAGCAGATACTGAATCATTGAGCCTATAGGGGAAATGGGGTTAAGTTCCAGGGGACTCTCTTCACCATATACTCTATGAACTTTGTGAACCTGAACTAACGTCTCCAACACCAACATCTCCAATATTTGATGCTTTTTCCTCCATGATGGCTATCCCTCAATGCATTGAAGGTTGTGGTGATGGCGATTTCTCCATACTAGTTGTCCCTTGACTCATTGAAGCTTGCTGGCCCAGCTACATGACCTCAAAGATCAGCAGTGGGGAGGGGGATGCTTCACCTATCCCAGGTTAACCAGATACAGTGAAGGACTAGAACCAGTGGGTACAAACTGCAAGAGAGGATATTTCGATTAGACATCAGGAAAAAACTGACAGTCAGGGCGGTTCAGCAATGGAACAGATTGCCGAGAGAGGTGGTTGACTCTCCCTCACTGGAGATCTTCAAGCAGAGGCTCAACAAGTACCTGTTGGAGATGCTCTAAGAGAATTTCCTGCCTAAGGCAGGGGGTTGGGCTAGATGACCTATTAGGCCCCTTCCAACTCTATGATTCTAGACGACAGAATGCATATACCTTTAACCAATGTATAGAAGGGGGAATTTTGGCAGGTGCAGCTTTTAAAACCCTTCCATGTTGAGCTGCACCTGCCAAAATTCCTCCTTCTATACATTGGTTAAAGGCATAGGAACTCTGGCCTCCATTGTATCTGGTCACCATGACATGTCCTTCGCCACCTGTTTCTTGACCCCTTCCCTTGGCTTGCTCCAACCCCAGACCAGCCCTTGGGAAACCTTCCAGAGATCTTTTATCATTGCCATGGTTGTGAAGGTTCAGCTGGAGTCCCCAAGATGGTGCCCAAGATGGTGGGGCAAGTCTGGAAGCGGACACAAATGTGTTCAACAATTCTCCATGGGCCAATACTAACACCTGTTTGATGCAGCACCAGCACAGTATTCATGGATAACAGAGTCACAGGTAATGAGAGGTAGGTGGCAGTTCTGCCCCTCTATTCACAGATAGTGAATTTGAATAAAAAAGAACTGACCATATACAAGCAGAGCATAAAGGAAAATGAAAGAGACTCTCCTATGAGGAAGACTTCCCTTGAAGAACAACAGTTTCAATGTTGCAATGGGATACAAGAAGTGCAAAAACTGTGAGAAAGCCTCCTCTGCTGTGCCCCCAAGCTTTGGAACTCCCCTTCTCATGAGACCAGGACTACTCCCAAACTTCTCAGTGTTCCGTAGGAATCTGAAAGCTTTTCTGTTGCAGCAAGCCTTGAGTAGAGTGAGTCCCACATTGCACGATTGGGCTATTTCTGCCTAGCTGTCAGGGCACTAAGCTGCATGTACTGGTTTTGTTGTGCTGCTGTTAGATTTGAGTGGTTTACGTGGGTTGTTATTTTTATATAACGTGATTGTTTTTATTGATTCTCTTCTTTGGTTGTGATCTGCCTTGGGCTTCTCATGTGGAAAGGAAAGTGTAAAGAAATTAATCAGATTTTTTTTTTCCCTGTGAATGATGTCAGGGTGCTGGGTTGGTTTCTTTTCTTTTTTTCCCTTCAAATCCTGTTGTGGATACACTACAGTGCAGGAATACAGGGTCTATATCCACAGAGTAACTCATTCACAGCCCAATCCTATCCACACTTTCGTGGGAGTAAGCCCCATTGTCTCTAATGGGACTTACTTCTGAGTAGAAATGCATAGGATTGGGCTGCCAGGGCCCAATTCTATCCAACTTTCCAGCACCGGTGTAGCTACAATGCAACCCTGAGGTAAGGGAACAAATGTTCCCATACCTTGAGGAGGTCTCTGTGACTTCCTAACCACTGCAGGATGGAGCACACACCCCATTGGCATGGCTGCTCTGGCGCTGGAAAATTGGATGGGATTTGGCCCTCACTCACTCATTCCCCCTTCAGACATTATGTTAGATGCTTGCAATTGAATAGAATATTCAGGCCATTTTCCACAGCCTTGATTGATGCTCCCTAGAATACAGGCATACGCCGCTTAACAACCGTTCACTTAATGATGGCCCGCATATATGACAGTGGACAAAGCACAATAAAGATGCTCTTAATGAGGCAATCACATCTCCTGTAGCCTGCAGCAGAGTGTCTGTTTGCACAACAGAATGTTAATGCAAAGAAGAGGCAATCTTTCTCCAGTAGCCTGTGCCGCTGGGGAGTGTCTGTTTACACAACAAAGACAATGGATTGGACTGAAAGTTCACTTAATGACCTAATCGCATAACAGGTATCGAAGAATGTATCCCCGTCGTTAAGTGGCGCACACCTGCATATGAAACTGTCCTCAGTGAACTATTCTTGGAACTGACTTTACAGCTCCAACTTGAATCCTGTTAGGAGACAGATGTGCTGCACCAGAGAACAACTTCAAAACAATTTCACACACACACACACACACACACACACACACACACGCATACCCAGGCTGCTACTCTCTCAGAGTAGCAATAAACTATCCAGTCATAAATGATTTAATGGAGCATGAAATAACACGTAATGGCTTGGAGCCAGAAGACGCAATATTTTACCAAAGAGAACTGGTTATTAGGAAGGTCATTTTGGCTATGGTTGCAATCAAAAGCGATCACACCTCTGGTGTTTAACATGATGGGGCAATCACTGTTACAGTCTGATGACAGTAAAAAAAAGGGGGTGAAGCATTAAACTGTGTTTGTTTCTATCCACAGTAGAAAATTCTGAGGTTCAGTCCCTTTCATTAGAGCTCGTTTGACACCCCAAAAGATAGCAGAGTCCTAGTGGGGTTCCAGTGTACCTTTTGAAGGCATCGGCATTTGATGACAGAACTGGATTTTGGAAGAAAAACCTTCTGCTATTCTGTTTGACATGCACCTAAGTATGACAGATATCTGTGTCTACATGGAGGGAATAGCAAATCAAGGCTTTCCTTTCAGTTGTCACTCATTCTGGGAAGGAAGCAAGAAAATAACAGAAACAAAAGCCTTGTAAATATTTCTGGTACATGGGAAGGAGAATGGACGCATTTAATTCCAGAACAGAAGGCGCACTTTGTGACTATTTCATGAAGACTTGCAACCGAAAATCAGATCAGGCAAAAACTCAACAAGGTTGGGAAAAAATATTCTCTAACAAGCAGAGGAGGATGAGTTTGGCTGCAAGACACATTTATCTGGGAGTATGAATTTAAAGTTTTATCTGGGAGTAAGCTCATGAAACTCAATGGGGTTTATTTCTGAACAGGCAGGGATAAGATTGCATGGCCAGTGATGCTTCCAACATCTACACCTGGGGTGGTGGTGGTGAAGAAGAAGAAGATTTATCAACAGTTACCTAGTGGTGTTTCTGAAAATGAACTAATGCACTGATAATTTTTTTTTATTTTTATATTTTGTCATTTGCATTGGTAGAGGATGCACAGAGCATGGTTCTGCAGTCATTCCTAAGAACCATCTTTTGTTTTCCAAGTCAGTGAAGAAGGCATTAGAAGTTTTGGAGAAGGGAAATGAGCAGATATTATGAGAATTCAGGGGACATTCTCTGATCCCAGAGATAATTCCTTTCAACATCCCAGTCTGTATTGTTTTTCCCCCTTAGCCTTTGTTTTGAAGGGTATGTTAGTAGATCTTAATAAGCATAGCCTGTATCTATTTCATCTGGGTAATGCACAAGGTAGGCATCTAAGAGCTCCTTAATCTTTTGAAGACCCTTAGGGTATACCCAAACACCTGTGCCTACCTTTGAGTTGCCCTTGCTTTGTGGTTTAGATGAGACCCCTTCCCTCCACATGGCAGACACCCATGCTATTCTCTCTCCCTCTCTCCCTCCCTCCCTCTCTCTCTCTCTCTCTCTCTCTCTCTGTGTGTGTGTGTGTGTGTGTGTGTGTGTGTGTGTGAATAAGATCTTTGCTTTCAGCGATATCTTTTTTTTTTTTTTTTTTCTTTCGGGGATACAAAAAACACAAGGCTATAAATCCCCGCAGTGGAACCTGAAGAACTGGGTTTGTGTGTTTGGAATCTTTTTGAAAGCTCTATAAAGCAGAGCGAGGCATTGTTCTATTGAATTTCAAGCTATTGATCCGACTGAGTGCTTGTTTGGAAATTGCCTTTGCATCTTTATCTGAACATAAGAGATACTTTATTCCCCCTCCCCTCTTTGAAAGTTGAGTGTGGGGCAATTTAATATACAAGAGGCATTTATGCATAGAAAAATCATGCAGAACGCAATTAAAGGGTTTTGCCCCTGAAAGCATCATTGGTAAGTATGCCTTCTCGGGGAGCATATGTGTGTTTGCCAACTGAGTCTATGCAGTCTGATTTACCCTCATGCTTCCTTTAGAGGTGAAATGCTTCATTTCTTGACTGTTTGCTTGGGGGGGGGATTGCACTCTGCCCGGTCCACTTCATAGGGCATGAGTGGCAACTTGCCTTTCTAGAGTCAGCCTATCTATGCTGCACTATTTTGTAAACCACCTCACTCGAATTCCAGGCCAATTGCTTTTAGCAGAGGGGATAGGAAAGCTCGCAGTGTTATTGGGCTTGACTCAGGTGAGTCAGCTAAAGCAGTGGGAACTTGATTGTAAAAATTAAGCACAGGATAGATAGACTGGATAGAGGGAAGTTCTTTTCTCTGTCATACAACACCAGAACCAGGGGACATTCACTAAAATTGAGTAGCGGGAGTGTTAGAATAGAAAAAAGAACATATTTCTTAACTCAGTCTGTGGAACTCCTTGCCACAAGATGTGGTCATGGAGTCTGGCCTAGATGCCTTAAAAAGGGGCTTGAACAGATTTATGGAGGAGAAGTCCATTGCAGGTTGCAAGCCATGATGGGTATATACAACCTCATGGTTTTAGAAGTAGAGTACCTCAGAGTGCCAGATTTAAGGGAGTGGGAGCAGGATGCTGGTATGTTGTACAACTAGTTGTCTTGTGTTCTCCCCGAGGAATCTGGGATACAGAAAGCTGGACTAGATGAGCCCTTGGCCTGATCCAGCAGGGTACTTCTTATGTTCTGAACTTTCTGGGAAGCTCGGCAGGGGCTCCTCAGTGAGATGACCAGGAATGACTTGCACTGATGAAATATGCCCCTTCATTTCAGTGCCCCATTTAGAGGTGACAATACTGGGGGGAGGGGTGTGATTAGAAATGTGGATGGTGTGGGGAAAAATTCATCAAATGGTGGCAGTAGCACTTTTTTGATAGTCACACTCCCCCATTCTTCAAACCCCAAGAGAACTACATGATGATATGTTGCTAAGGCTGGTACTTATGGAGAAGGATGGTAGAGCTCACCCTTGGGGACTGCCATTTTGTTTTGAGACACTTGTGCCAGAATAAATCTAGGTCATCACCTTGCATTGTTCTTAGGGACTTCTGGGAAATAATTGGGGGATGCCAGCCAATGACCTGGAAAGCCATGGCTACTGATAATCGGGAGCATTAACAAAAAAGGGAGTTGTGATTTACACCCCCTTCACCTTCCATCCACCCCTAATTTAAGTTTACTGTTCTCTGATCAGATCTGATGGCTCAGTTCTAGATCCAAGTTGCCCTGGAAATCTCCCTGAGTACCTTGTCCAGTCTTCTCTTGCTATGTGCAAATGCAATACAGTGTGAAGTGTGTCCCACAATTGGGGGTCCCACAATTTCAATTCAAACAGGTTATATGAATAGTGAGTATCCTAAAGCAGGGGTGTCAAACATAAAGCCCGCAAGCTGGATACAGCCCCTGGAAGCAATTTATTTGGCCCCCATTATAATTGGGCTCTCCCAACATGAAAATTGGGCTCTCTCATGTCTTGAAAATGTGAACAAGATCTGCACGTTTTCTCTTCTGTCATTTGCAGCTAATGTGTTTCTATGTGAGAACAAGTGCTTATTTCTGGTCATTTCCTGCTTATTGATGTCACTTCCTGTCCTCAGCAGGTGCCATGAATGCTGCTTGACCCACTGCATGAAATGAGTTTGACACTGGTGTCCTAGAGTATGCCCCAGACTCCTCTACCATGGGGTGTGGCCACAGACTTGCATAAACCCTTATCACAAACTATCTTTTCAAGCATCTTGCATGGTATCTCAGTTGGCTAATTTTAGGCGCAGGAATTATGCTCCGTTTAATATTTGCGATGCTCCGTTCAGTTTAAGCTCAATGCAATTGTGTAGTTTTTTGATGTACTGCATGGCATTCTCCCGCTGATGAAATAGGTTATTGACCTCCTGGTTCATACAGTCTTACAGACTTTTGCAAAACAGTATTGATCGCTCTTCAGTTTGGAAGGTCAGCGGAAAGTGTGCTGGGAGAACGACGGGGTGGAGGTATCATTGGCTGCTTATGGAGTGCGCAGATATGAAAAAGCTCTTTCCAACCAAGCTTTGCTATCATCAGCAAGTTGGCCAGAACATTAGCATTGGTGCACTCATGTAGTGTACCAAAAGTCAAGCAATGACTCAGGAAAAGCCTAGTTCAAATGTTACCTCTACCAAGAACTCACTAAAGCAGCATTCCTCAAATTGTGGGTCGGAACCCACTAGGTGGGTTGCGAGCCAATTTTAGATAGGTCGTATAGCACCTAGCTCAGCCACCATTGAATATACAGAGCTGAAAATACAGAGCAAAGAACTGCTGAGCAGGACGGGCTCCCAGTGGATGCTTTGCCCTGAATAGGTGGGGAGAGGGGATACTGAAAAGGGGGGAGGGTTGTGTGGCTGCAGAAGTCTCCAAGGCTGCATTTTGCTTTGACTTCCGAGCTGGAATGTTTGTATTCCAAGCTATGCAAAATAACACCACGAGCACACAGTGTAATGGGACCTTTGGTTGATCGCAGCTTGAATTTAGGTTGATTTAGGTTGAAGCCTAAATTTATGATGTCACCTTCTGGCTATGACATCACTTCCAGCAGGTTCCAACAGATTGTCATTCTAAAAAGCGGGTCCTGGTGCTAAAACATGGGTTGGATCCTGGAGCATGCTAGGCACACTAGAGTGTATTAGGGTCCATCCTTCCCTCCTCCAAACTTTCCCCTGCCTTCCACTCCCCACTGATGACCACACCCCACCACCAACTTACCTGGGATGAAGCAGGCAGGGGTGCAGAGATGCTGCTACCTTGCAACAATGGCTCCAAAACAGTCTGGGAACAGCAGCATGTTCTTAAGAACATAAGAACAGCCCCACTGGATCAGGCCACAGGCCCATCTAGTCCAGCTTCCTGTATCTCACAGCGGCCCACCAAATGCCCCAAGGAGCACACCAGATAACAAGAGACCTGCAAGGCCTCCTGGGAATTGTAGTTAAGAACATAAGAACAGCCCCACTGGATCAGGCCCAAGGCCCATCTAGTCCAGTTTCCTGTATCTCACAGCGGCCCACCAAATGCCCCAAGGAGCACACCAGATAACAAGAGACCTGTAAGGCCTCCTGGGAATTGTAGTTAAGAACATAAGAACAGCCTCACTGGATCAGGCCATAGGCCCATCTAGTCCAGCTTCCTGTATCTCACAGCGGCCCACCAAATGCCCCAGGGAGCACACCAGATAACAAGAGACCTCATCCTGGTGCCCTCTCTTGCATCTGGCATTCTGACATAACCCATTTCTAAAATCAGGAGGTTGCGCATACACATCATGGCTTGTACCCCGTAATGGATTTTTCCTCCAGAAACTTGTCCAATCCCCTTTTAAAGGCGTCCAGGCTAGACGCCATCACCACATCCTGTGGCAAGGAGTTCCACAGACCGACCATTGTCGGTGTCACTTCTTGTGACATTGCTGGGCCTTTTATGACAGTGGAATGCTTGATCCATAGGATTGGGCCATAAGCCTTATCAAACACAATGGGGTTTACTTCTGGGTAGGCATGCTTATAATCACACTGTAAGTAGCTTTACAGCACAATCCTCTGCACAGGAGAAAGTCTTGTTGAATTCAGTTTTGACTACAGTGTTTGTTCACAATGCTTTCCAATTATGAAGCCAGCAAAGGAATGGATACCCTTGACCCCTAGGTCAGTTTGGCCTCCCCTGTAGTCATGTCATCTCAGATCCTTGACTTCCAAGCAACACATAACAAGTAACACAGACTATCTCTGAACCTCATTAATTGTCTTAATTTCCTCAAGGTGTAAAGTCTTGATTGCTATGTTAGGAATATGGGCCGTTAGTATCAAAAAAGTAGGACAGTGGACAGAGGTGGTGATGACTGGGGAAGCTTATCGGTGTAGTTCAGTAGTCAGCCCCCATGAAGGAACTGTAGCTTGGAGGTATAGGACGTGATTTCTACACAGAACATCTCAGGTTCGCTACCTGGGCATCAAAGGGAGAACAAAGAAAAATGTCTGTCAAAAACCCTGGAAAGCTGGTGCCAGTATTGGCAATACTGAGCTAGTTAGAGAAGTGGTTTGACTCAGTATGGCACCATCCTCTGTTTGATCTAAGAGGTCTTTGGAAAGGGAGCTGTAGCTTAGTAATAGGGCACTTCCCTTGCAGACAGAAGGTTCCAGGTTTGGTCTGGTTATCTCCTAGTAGGAGTGGGGACACAGAGTTAACCTTAGGAGCTGTGGGGCCCAATGGAAATATTTTTTTCGCAGGCCTCCATACTTACCATGAGGAGCGAGCCCAGGGCTGATGGTGTCCACCACAAAGCAAGGCACCCAGAACTAGGTGAAGGTGATGTGATGATATCAGTGGACCCCCGGATTTTGGCCCAAACGGATGCAGGGACAGACAGGAGAGTCCACAAGCAGAGATGTTCCATTGGATGCACCTGTCTCACAAGTGTTGGCTGCAGTGAGGTGTTGGCTGCGGTGGGGGGGGGTATTCTTCTTGCCACCCTAGCACAAGGCTGTCTCGCACAGGGCCCAATTGGGCCAAATTGGCCCAATGCCGTAAAGCTGTCCCAGTGGAGAAGTTTCCTGTCTAAGGAACAGCTGCCAGTGAGTGTTTGGCAAAACTGAGCTTGGTGACACGTGGTATGACTCCATAGACCACTCTTTGTCATATTGTAAGTGGCAGAGAAGCATAGTCTGAAAGTGGTATACCAAAGTCATTTGGCATCCAAGGCCTATAAATTTTTGGCACCCCATGACAAAATTATTTTCAATAATAGTCATGACAGGAAATTAATAATAATAATAATAATAATAATAATAATAATAATAATAATAATAATAATAATAATGGCCAGAGAAGAAGCACAGACAGTGAACATTTTCTCTTATTGAACTTTGTATATATAAAATTTATATATTAACTTTGTAAGTTGGTATATTTATATTTGTATATTTATATATAACTTTGTAACTTCGTAAGCTTAATCATACCAATAAACATACTTTTCCTGAGGGCAGCTGCAACCAGCACTAGCCAAATTGCTGCTGCAGCCAGGGTCACCCCCCGCTGATGCCACTGCCATCTTGATGTGGCTCATGGACACCTCCCCTGCAACCTGGTACCCACGGCTGCTGTTGGATCCCACTGTAATCTGGTATGCTTCAGGAAAGAAAGAAAGAAAGAAAGAAAGAAAGAAAGAAAGAAAGAAAGAAAGAAAGAAAGAAAGAAAGAAAGAAAGAAAGAAAGAAAGAATTACCCAAAGTGGTGAGAGCAGGTCTCTGGCTGCAGAGACAATAAATACCCAAAATAAAAGCGGGTTTCTTATGTGTAACCAACTGCCCCAGACAAAGATAGCATTGTGGGGTCACTGCTTTCTGGAGGCCATTTTAATTTCACACACACCTCACAACCCAGCACTGTCACGGGGAAGGGCAGATTAAAAAAAAAATGACTTCCATGTTGAAAAATTCACGCACCAAATTCATCTCATGTGTGCTTTTGTTTCAGTTTGGTTTTTTGTTGTTGTATTCCCCCCCCCCCCAAAATACCATTGGGTTAATTCTCAAGGCTAAAAATGAAGCAGAGCCCACTTCCGAAATGAGAACGCCACATCCTGATTAAGGAGGGAAGCCTTCATTTTCCCCTTGCAGCCTATGAATCATTCCGGAACCAGCCGCAGTCTCGTGTCGCCTCCTTCTTCCCCCAAGGGCATTTTAATGAGAGGAAATTGCTTGTTACCAAATATGTTTACCTGCATCGCAATTAAAGTAATGAAAATGTGTTCGAGATGAATCAAAAAAGTGTTATAGATATTACGGATAATGAAATCTTCCTTCGCTGACTCCATATATACACAAGTGATTTTTTTTGTCAGTCAGCTGTTGTTCCAAAATTAATCTGCTTTAATTTTCAATCTTTTTTTTTTTTTTGTTCCCTATCCATGTCACTGAGGCATCCACAGCCTCTTGCATGCATAAAAGCATCTGTGCTAAGTACTTCTGTAATGCGCAACATGTTGAAAATGTGCATGGGGGTGGCGACGGGGGAGGGGGAAGGAGAGAGAATAAAATTTCCAATAAACCGCTGCACAGCAAAGAGAAAGTCAATGCAGAAAGGCTGTTTTATTATTAGTTTGCTTTTTGTTTCCTTTACAGAACATGAACAGAATGAATATCTGTTTTCAGCACAATCAGGAAAATGATTCAAGGAAAAAAAAATGGTGAAATGGTATTGATCAGGGAGCAGATGAACAAATCCGGGATGAGCGGATGTCTTGGGGGGGATTCCTCCTTCATCTTTTGTGCAAAAAATATTTCTGGAAAGTAAACTAGACATGGGATGGGGGTTTCGTGATTGAACTCCCCCAGTCTTGATCTACTTGAAAAGGCAGTCGTGGAGGGCAATCTCAAACTCTCTCTGCATCTGGAACTCTCTAGGGTACACCTTGCGCACATTCATTTTCTCCAGCCCTGGAAAAGCGATCCATCACTTGCACAAGGGCTAGTAGTATCTCCTTTAAGTGGCTACAGAAAATCAGAGAAAGTCACCTCTCTTCCATATTTCATGGGACTGGGTATCTTTGCCCTGTACAATCCAGTTGACTCTCTAGAGGTGCTAACACAGAGAGAAGGACAACTCCTGAGGACCTTGATAAATAGGTACGTTCAGATGGGAGCGGATAGTCTGACTGTGAGTGTGCTGAAGGGGCTGGCATGTTCCCCCAGTTCCTTTGTCATCCTGGACTCCCTTCTTCAGCCACCTCCCCATATGGGAACAAGGCCACTATCTACCCACCATCATCAACCGCCTCTCCTGACTGCCTAAATAAAACAGCATGATTGGGCACAAACAAGCTTGCCCACCAAGTTCTCCAAAGAGTCCTGGTTACATGGCCATAGCACTGTCGCCTTGGCAACCATACTGCCATTTCCCACTCCTATATCCTTGGCTTTCCCGGGCTGTTCTGGTTCATGATGCCTCCTGGATTTGAACGCCAAGTCCAGTTGTCCTCAGCTACCCCTTATCATAGATTTCTCACTGTTGGCCAGAGCACATAAGTCCACCTCTGGAAACTGATGCCATTTGTGGCTCTAACAACCCAATCCCATACAGGTCTAAACAGAAGTAAGTCTCATTGTGTTCAATGGGGCCTACTCCCAAGAAGGTGTGCATAGAAGTGAGCAATCAAAATGATTTCTAGGCTGGGACACCTCCCTTAAGAGGAAAAGCTACAGCATTTGAGGCTCTTTAGTCTAGAAAAAAGGTGCCTGAGGGGGAACATGATTGAGACATAAAAAATTATGCAGGGGATGGATAAAGTAGATAGAGGCATGTTCTTTCCCTCTCAGACAACACCAGAACCAGGGGACATCCACTAAAATTGAGTGTTAGGAGAGTTAGGACAGACAAAAGTAAATATTTCTTTTCCCAGTGTGTAATTAATCTGTGGAACACCTTGCCACAGGATGTCTGACCTGGATGCCTTTAAAAGGGGATTGGGCAGATTTCTGGAGGAAAATTCCATCATAGGTTACAAGCTGTGATGGATATGTGCAAGCTCCTGATTTTAGAATTAGGCTACCTCAGAATGCCAGATGCAAGGGAGGGTTCCAGGATGCAGGTCTATTGTTGCCTTGTGTGCTGTCTGAGGCATTTGCTGGGCCACTGTGAGATATAGGAAGCTGGACTAATGGGCCTTTGTCCTGATCCAGCGGGGCTCTTCTTATTTTCTTATGATTGTAGCCTAACAGCCCAATCCTAAGCAACTTTCCAGCAGTGATGCAACTGCAATGCAACCTTGAGCCAAGGGAACAAAAACTCCATTACCTTGAGGAGGACTCAGTGACTTTCCTTCCACCACAGAATTCATTGTGCACCCTGTTGGCACAGCTGCATTGGTGCTGGAAAGTCGGTTAATGATTGGGCTGTCCATCCATTAATCAGTGCTTTGAATGTCACTTAAGAACAAATGAGGAACAAATTCAAATTTTTGTGATATTTTCATTCCGTTTTCCAAATTAGGGGGACTTGTAATCTTTCCAGTAAAGATGGCTAAATCCATGTTACCGACTCCTATAAACAGGAGAATTTTGTTGGTTGGTTGGTTTTTCTCACCTTCAAACATGCTTCAGGAAAGTCACATGTTTTTATAGAGTCATTGAACTGCAGAATCATAATTCTTCATGACATGGGGCCCATTACATCCAAAAATTAATTAGATTATAGAAGGCGGAAATGTTTTTCATTTCTTAATTATACCTATGCCACATAAACTGACCCTTTGGCTTTCCCCAGTAATATAATTAATCCTATTGTGAAAGTAACACCGTCAGGTGGCCTTCAGAATAAATAATAATACAATGGAATTTATACTCAAAACTGAAGGTTGGTAAATCAAAAGGCTTGAGTTGAGCCATTACTTATTGTTGGCTGCTACTGGATGTCACTAAAACATATTTTGGCATCCTGCTTTGGATCCACAGCTCCATTTGCACTTGGGTGTGACCAAGTGGACTTCACACATCCATTCAATAGAGCAGGGGTGTCCAAAGTTTTTGGCAGGAGGGCCACATCGTCTTTCTGACACTGTGTCGGGGGGCTGGGGAAAAAAAAGAATTAATTTATATTTAAAATTTGAATAAATTTACATAAGTGTACATAAATGAATATATTAAAGATGAACTTACATGAACGAATGAAGGTCTTGCAATAACTCAAGGTTTATAAAAGGCCTTGCACAAAGCAAGGCTGGCCTTTCCTTTGCTGCCACTACTGCATCACAGACGTGAAACAACAAGCAGTGGAGGGAGCCCTCATCCCACAGCTCACGCGAGATGTCAAACAGTTGCCCTCACACTGAGAGCATTTGTGTCAGGCCAGTTTGGGCTCCAACAAATCTCCAGAGGGCCAGAGGCTCATTGGAGATTGGGGGCTCCTTGAGGGCTGCATTGAGAGGCCTCGAGGGCTGCAAGTGGCCCCAGGGCTGGGGTTTGGGCACCCCTGCAATAGAGGAATCAACTACAGATGTATATGCTTGTAGAGGATCTGGCAGCCCCAGTCGATTAAAACAAAATGGAACCATCCTGGACTTCAATAGTAGCACCCATAGACATGGGGATGAAGGGGAAAACCATTTGGGTCACTGGAGTCCCCTCCAGAGGATGCAAGAAGGGATAGGTGGCAGAGGCAACAGGCTGCTTGCTGCCACTTGTTGGGGAGCAACAGTGGAAGAGGGCTGTGGCCTTCAATACTTACTTCTGTGGACCTTCCAAAAGAATTTGGTTGGCGATTCTGGAAAGAAGAACGTTGGACCAAGTGAATCCAATGGTGCTTTTATTAGATTTATTATGGTCCTTATATACACCCCACTGCAGTGTGGCAGTGGTAAAGCCTTACCACTCCATGCCACATCCTCCACAGTTGATCTGCACTGCAGCTCATGCTGGGCAGCCACTTTCCCAGAAATTGGGTGCCTGCTGGGGTGCCGGGCAGTGGAAGTGACTGCATGCCCAGATGGGTTAGCAGGGGATGCAGTGGGCCATGATTTGGATTCTGCTGCCTTAGGTCAATAGTTCAAGATCTGAAGACTGGACAGAACCCATATTATAGAGGAAGGTATGTCCAATTTTACATTTCTTTGCTCTTTAGCATTTAGACTGCCCTACTTTTTTTTAATTAAATCACCATTAATGGATACTGCTACTCGATTCAGCTCTTCCATTCCATCCTACATACAGATGTTCAACATGCTACATTGTTTCTTTGAGAGTTGTCTCTTCTGGGTGATCTCGGGTAGATGGGAATTAATTGCCCTCTAAATGAGGGATGAGCCTCTTTTATCATTTTGCGGCTATTAACTTACAAATATTCCATAATATATCAAGGAGACAATTTTTATAATTCCATGTTGGCACAATATCTATTAAACGATAATTGAACTTTAATGATGTGACAGATACAAAAATAACTCCTTTAATTGAAATGGCAGCATTTGAAAGCGACTATGTTCACTGGATTTGCTGGAACTGTGGTCTATATTTCTCCCATCTGCCCCATTACCAGGCTACCACGCTCCTGAATAATTATATTATTGTACTTGGTGTGCCAGCCGATCAGTTCCATGAGACCCAGATGTGAGATTTGATAAGCTGCTAGAATATTAAGAGTATCCATTGTCATAAAATGGAAAGCATGTGGCTTGCGTCCAGGCTCTTGTTGTATGGAGCTTCCATATTTTTCATTGCTAGATGTTCATGTATAGTTCATATATAGTTCAGAGCAGAATACATGAGATTCTGCAGCAGAGTCCTAACCAAAGGTCGCTAAAGCTAGACTTCGGAGCCCACAACTCTGTGCATAAATGCCCCAGGAGAAAAAACACCAATTGGAGCAGTGGCAGACCTGCCATTATGTGAAAGGGGTAAATGCCCCGGATGTGGAGCCTTGCGTGCCTCTAGGACAGCCATTTTCAACCACTATGCTGTGGCACACTGGTGTGCCGCGAATGGTCTGCAGGTGTACCATGGGAGTTTGGGGGAGGGTCATTTATTAGTAGGACCATTGGAGGATATGAGCCCCCCACCAACAGCATGGTGTGCCTTGTCAATTGTCAAAAAAATGATGGTGTGCCTTGACAATTTTAGTACTTTGTCAGTGTGCCCTGAGACAAAAAAAGGTTGAAAATCATTGCTCTAGGACCACATGAAAACCTCATTGAGGCTCCTGCCATGGTCAGAAACTGTGCTCAAGAAGCCTCAAGAGGCTTCCCCGGTGCATGCTGGAGTTGCACGAGGCTCCCTAGCGATCTGGTGAGTGGGGGGCGGATTCGAGCACAGGAGGGCAGTGGCATCTCACAGGAGGGCTCCATCACAGACCTTTGCCCTGGGTGCAGGGCTGGAGAAGACCGCCACTGAATTGGACTACCTCGCTAGGCAATGAATTCTTCCCAGATTGTGGCATGTGTCCAACCCCCAGGCAGGTCATTGACACTCTTCAGCACAAAAGGCTATAATTTTTTTCCTCTCTGAGTTGTTTTACACAGCACCGTGAATTGGGGGCAAACGTAACCATTTGATTTCTGCTTGATAAATTCAAATTAGTTTCAGATAATTGCTTTGTCAAAGTATTCTCCCAACTCTGCTGCCAGTCTTTCCAGCTAATTGAGCTATTTCACATTACATCTCGTTTGCCTTTACCTGCATACAAATGATTAATTAAAGATGCTTAATATATCTGTTCAGAACCCTTTGCCTTGTTTTTTTGTTCCAAATATTCCTAAAATATAAAAAAATAGCTGGTTGTTTGCCCCAAAATGTTTTCTTTGTTATTGACTAAATTAATGAAGAGAACAGGGATGCTTTAGAACACAGCTCTGTAGAAATCTCTAGTGACTCTTTTGAAGAGGAAACTGGTACGAAACATGCTGGTGCTCAGTACTGGTCATAGAAACACGTTCGGTTTGATATTTCACAATCTGTGCAGGCAGTTCACAACCACCAAGCATTCATTACTCAAGATGAAAAGAAGGCTGGGGTGTTCACCTGTAAACCCAAATCCCCTTTATTTCTTTTCAAATATGTTGTTGGCCCACTTGACTTCAAAGCTTTCTGCGTGGCTTGCTGTTTAGAACATCTTCATAAAAAAAACCTCCAAGAGTTACAGATCAATTTACAAAAAAGCTTTTTTTTTACAGCTATAACAGCAGGAATGAAGCCCAACACTGATAATATCAAAATAAATGGTGAAGTAAACATGTTTTCACTATTGATCTAAATTAGTGGATTCCGAACTGTGGGTTTGTGGCCCAACTGTGGGTCAGCACCCAATTTTTGGTAGTTCATGAAACTGACAAGGCAGTTTAAACTATGTGCATCAAGGGTTAAACAACCTGCTACTTTTTTTTTGGGGGGGGGGGAGATGCACTGCTATAGCCACAGAGACTTGATCAGTAAATTTTTTTTAGGTGGGTCACAATGCTAAAATATTTGGGAACCACTGCTCTAAAAGTTCTTTCTCAAAGAAAAGTCCAAATGGCACCATCCCATGTAATATTATTATTACAAATGCAGATGAAAATGTAGCATATAGTTTGGGTCAAAGCCAACAATGTACATTACCCACTGGCGTCATTAGCGGGGTGTGGGGGGTGTGGGCCCCACCAGGTGATGCGCTGGGGGGTGACGCGCCCTGGGGGAGGATGCACGGGGTTAGTAGCTACCATGTCATGCCATACACCTTTGGATGTGGAATGGCCGGCGGAGTGCAGTGCAAAAAACAGAATTGAAATAGCTCCTTTCGTTCAAAAGTTATGGCTAAACAACCGGAAGGAAAAAATGCATGGAGCCCTATGGAAAGTGAAAGTGAGTCGTATTGCGCGTTTACTCGTGAGTAGGCGTACTTGCCATAGTCCATTGGAAAGGACAGGCTGAGAGAAATCCAATGACATCAGAATGGTCCTGATCCAGTGAATGCAGCCCCTAAAAACACCTGAGAAGCTCCCGCCCTCCCAGCTGCGAGTCTGAGCTCGAAACGAAACCACACAACCGCGTTTACTCGTGAGTAGGCGGACTTGCCTTAGTCGAGGCAGGACTCCAAAGAGGTCAAAATAGTCCTCATCCAATGAGTGCAGCCCCAAAAAACACCTCCCAGCTGCCTCCCTCCCAGTCTATGGAGCCCTATGGAAAGCAAAGCAGCCTCACAGTCGCGTTTACTCACGAGTAGGCAGACATGCCTTGGCTGGTGGTCAGGTCAGGCAAAGGGGAATGTGAGGACACCAGAAGGGTCCTGATCTGATCAAGCTGCTCCAGAAGGCAGCCTCCCCCCCCCCCAAAAAAAAAGAACAAAAAAGAGACTTGAATGGTAAGGGGAAAGTTTTCTATTTTGCACTTGTGAAGCCAGGAGCGTCTTTATTCTGATGTGCCTGAAATAGAAGAATTTTAAACTGGGCACTGGGGAGGGCTGGAAATATCACTGATTCTTTTGGGGGGGGCTATTGCAGGCAGGCTACAGAGTAAGCTCCATTGACCACTATGGGACTTACTTCAGAGTAAACATGCATAGGATTGGGCTCACAGGCTGCAATCCTATCCACACTTTCCTGAGAGTAAGCCCCATTGACCACTATGGGACTTACTTCAGAGTAGACATGCATAGAATTGGGCTCACAGGCTGCACTCCTACCCACACTTTCCTGAGATTAAGCCCCATTGACCACAATAGGACTTACTTCAGAGTAGATACATTTGGGGGAATAGGACTGGCTCCCCCTTATTTAATTATTTTATTTTAATTTAATTATTTATAATTATTTATTTTAATTTGCTTGATGATGTCACTTCTGGCCATGACATCAATTCCAATGGGTCCTCAGGATTGGGCTCTCAGTTGGGCAGGATTGGGCTCTCAGTTATTTATTTGAAATATAGTAGGGCAACATAATTCTATTTCTTTGAATTTAAGTTTTCACTACCCTTGGTTGAAATTTGTGTGTTAAGTTCGGTTGTGCGATATGAACTATAGATACTTTGAGTTTATAGTTGTGAGTTGTTTTTCCCGTTAATACCAGGTCAACCAATTAATAATTCTTCTCCATATCAGTATTGTCACAAACATGCTGAAGATTTTTTTTTTTTTAATAATTAGATGTTTATTTTTTTTGACATCCTTATCCATTTGGAAGCTAATTGCTAAGTGCAATTCATTAAAAGTTAGCAAATTCTTCATAATTGGTAAATAGTCAATGTGGGTGTAGGAATTGGAGTGTACAGATTCACGTCTTTAATTGTTGAGAAGCTCTTGTTCCTAACTGCAATTATGAAATTGTACCCATGTGCATCGTCAGTGTGGGAGACCTTTGTGGTACCATATGTTTTTGAATATCACAATAATCATTAAGTGAATGATCAAGACAGTAGATTCTTATTAGCAGTGACATTTTATGGTTAACTTACCAGACTATACTGCACCGGTGACATAAATAATCACAAAAGCCAATGACTTGTAGCATCAAAACAGCTTCATACCAAGACCTAAGACATCCTGTCCCCACAGTTTTCTGCTTCAGGAGTTTTGAAAGCACAATATGCTTCCCTTCATTTTTAAGGGGATGGGGATGGGCTCTGGAAAGGTGAGAATGAACTTTCAGACATGGTCATTAGTTACAAAACGAATCAAATCCTTTGCAAACTCAGGCCTAATTTCTTTGATGAAAGTTCTCTAGGAACAAACATGAAGAAGAAAGATATTTTTGCATGTAAGATTGAGCCCAAGAAGGTTTATTGTGTCAAGGAAAGGATCATAATGCGTTTCAGCACATCATGCCTGAGATCCATAGGGCCATATCTGCCAGGATGCCAGAACTCCTAGCATGCTCCATTCTTCTATTAAAAAAAAAAAAAAAAGGACAGGTGTGGTGGAAAGATGTGATAACAGAGCTCCAGGTAAAAGGGCCAGGCTCTGATTAGGAGTCTCCAAAGCCTGGTTTGCAGACCACATCTGGCCCTCTGGAGAATTTTATCTGGTCTGGGCAGTTCCCCGGCCTCTTGGTGCTAAAAATAGCTCAAAAGACGTACTTCTGGGTCTCCCAGTATGAATATACTGTAAATCACATTCAGCCACTAGAGAGGCTGAATGTAATGCAATGGAATCAGCACCTCTAGTGGCTGAATGTGGTATATACCCAGTATATTCTAGGTCTTCCAGCATCAGTATATACCACATTCAGCTATTAGAAGTGCTGAATGTAATGCAGTGTAATGGAGTGAAATTACCCCATTGCATTACATTCAGCATCTCCAGTGGCTAAATACGATGTATACCCAATGCTTTTTCTATCCTTTTTTTTTCAAAAATCCATTCCCCCTCCTTCCTATCTAAGTCAATTTTGCCCTCTGCTCCCCTCCTCCTTCCATCCCCACCCACTTATTGTATTCAATCAAACTCTCAGCACATCAGAACTCCAAGTATTTATTATTTATTTATTTTCCGGCCCTCAGCACCGTGTCAGATTTACGATGCAGCCCTCATGCTGAAAGGTTTGGAGACCCCCTCCCCGCTCTGGATCACTGCACTTCACCCTCCTTGCATATTCCCAGAGAGGAGGAGGTGGTGGCAGAACGTAGAGAAGCTATTGAATTGAGTGCTCAGCCAGTGCTCACGTTTTGATCAGGTCTGGATTAGAAAAATGGCAGGGACTTCAGAAAGCAAAAACCAGGACTTCAAGGGCCAAGGACATGCTCAATGTATCTGCAGTTGGCCCTATACCCATGTTGATTGTCTCATGGAGGATGTCTGGTGTTCTTTATGCCTGACTTTCAAACTGCAAATTTGCTTGAGGTTCCCCTCCCCCACCTATTGAGATAAATGCACACCTGATGCATATCTTTAGCAAATGATTCTTGGTGTGCTGTTTTGGCAACAAGGGTACAAACAGAGAAGGTTCTGGTTGCAAAGAAATGCAGTATTTTATCCTGCAACTACTGTGTGTTTGGTTTGTTTTTGTTGGAAACACAAGCAAAAAAAGGAGCCTACTACAAGTCAATGCTAAAGTTGTGTCCTCAAATCCTTCCATAGTTTGGAAACAGTGTTGAGCAAAAAGATATTCTAAAATAATAATCATCTCCATACCTAGTGCTAGCAAGAAGCAAGTGGGTTGCCCCCATCCCAACCCCCTTGACATTCGTAGTTATGAAATTTTGATCACAGGGATAACCCATTCACTTTCATTACTGGGCATCTAACAATGTTGCTTCCATACGAAGTTGCAAACACTTTGACAGGTTTCTGACAAGCCAGAACCCAAGCCAGAGGAATACAAAGTCAAAGAACTGGCTTTCTCACTTTTCTCATGACACTGGGCTGGAACTGATGGTACTAAGAGAAATCAAATGCACTGCAAATGGACACCTGTGCTGTTTCTCGGAGACTGACAGAAAGAGTGGCCCTGTCAAATTTTGGATTCCTTTTGTGGAATGCGCAGGTGGATATATGAGCAGGGTTGGCCCATCCATGAAGCCAACTGAGAGCCCAATCCTGAACTCTGCGCACCATCTTATCGCTAGTACACACTATCACAAATATGCCATAAGGCATGTTTGCAGGGTTTAGCACTGGCCCAGTGCTATGAGCGTGAGCTCATGCTGGCCCAGTGCCAGTGGGAGACCGGTGGCCCACCGCTCGGCAGTCACTACTGGCCAAATTTTTTTAAATCTTGGCATTTTTGAATAATACCACCATGTTATATATCAATCGATGTGTACTTTCATGCAGAATACAATGAAACAAACCGCACTGAAATGCCTACATTATGTCAAAAGTTATAGCAAAAAAAACAACAACCGCAGGGCAGGGCAATGGTACATCACCATGCCCACCACCCAGGGCTTTGCCCTGCCCACTGCATGGGAGGAGGTGTATCATAGGGGTGGCATGCTAACCTCTGTACCAGGTAATACAAACCCTGGTGATGCCAGTGGAGTGGAGGGAGACACATCATCAAGTAAGGGGACAGCATTTGCCATGCCGCCTCAGGCACCAAAAGGTCTTGGGCTAGCCCTGCTTGAGATACTGCTAGGCAAAAATTGTTAGGTTCCTGAAAAATTTAAACAGATACAGTTGATCCAGAGCCTTGTCATGGATCTGCAGAACCCCCCATCCCCACCCCTTTATCTTTTTTATTGAAACTCATGTTGCTCTTTGGGAAGAAACTAAATTCAGGGCTTTTTTTCTAATGGAACACGGGGGGACGGAGTTCTGGCACCTTTTTGTAGGGGCCCCTCCCCTTCGTAGGCATTCGGGGGGAGCAAAACAGAAGTATTCGCTGGGTGGGTGCTGGGAGGTGCAGGGTGGGTGGGCGCCTGGCCCCTGCCTGACCGCACAACGACCCCCTCCTGCCCCCATTCCCAAGCTCTCACCTGAACCCAGCCCACCTCCCCTTCTTTGCTTGTAGCTGTTTCTATGTGCACCTAAGGACCCCTCTCGTGTAAGAATTCCTTTTTTTGTTCTTACTCCCACAGTTGCTTAGAGTAATTTTACTACATGGAACTCATATAAGCCATTTTTTGGAATCCATTCACTGCTTCCTCTCCTCGACGTAGTGCCGCACTACATACTACATGCTACAAGGGCACCTGTACAGTATTTTTCCCCATGTGTAGAAAACGTAGCTAGGAGGAAGGGGATGTGGAGATTGACAGTCCAATCCTATGCATGTCTACTCAGAAGTAAGTTCATCGTTAGGGGGGAAGCACATAAAAAATATTTTATTTCTCCAATAAAAAATGGTTTAAAAATAAATAAATAAATAAATAAATAAATAAATAAATAAATAAATAAATAAATAAATAAATAAAAGATTAACGAGTTGTGAGTTCCTGCAACTTTTTTTTTTTTTTTTTAAATACAAAAAAAGCACTGAAACTAATAGTTCAGTACCAATCACAGCCTGCATAGATTTTGGCTTTTTATTACCTTCGTGCACTTGGGGATTTGGGTGGAAATGGGCTGAAGCTCAGAGACAGATCAGGTATTCCAGCACACAGGAGTTTCCAGGTTCAATTGTTGGGTGCTCCTCCAGGTAGAGGTGTGGAAAGACCCCTGTCTGCAGGAGATCACCTGCCTATCATTGCAGACACCACTGAATCAGACAGACCAGCCACAGAGTGCAGTCTCACCCCCCTCCCCAGAAATCCAAAACCATAACTTAAGCTTAGCCTTAAGCTAGTCACGAAAAATAAATGAGCATAAATGTATACAATGTTCTTGCGAATGAACTTTTGAAAAAAAAATAACATTATTATAAATTACATTTTCATTCCATGTTCTCCCAAATCCAGAGCTTGTCTTTCACCGTGATCATATCTCTCTAATCCATTGAATCAGAGTTGTAATAATTTTGTAATTATAGCTTGGTTTTGGCAGCTATAAAACACCAGATTTATCTTCAAAATGGAGTAATTCTGACGAGGTTTGACCTGAGATATTTCTAAGGAATTATTAACCACCCCGTTGTTAAACCTGAAAATGGCCTCATGCTCTCTATCAGATAAACGTTAATCTCTGCTACAGGGTTATTAATTTAATACGCGTTTTTCATCTAACTTCAGCTCTGTGGGATTTAGCTACTAAAGTTTAGGTAATTGGTATGAGAAGACAAAGTGCTTCCAGCTACCAATCTGTCTCTTCTAGATTGTTTGCTGATGTTGCAGGAACAAGGAGCGTCTGGAAGGAAAGCTCCCCCTGAACATCTTGATACACAACTTTTGTAAAGAGACATTTGACAGTTGTTTATGGGCACTGGAAGGCTTGGAAAGTAAACTTTCCACAAATGGATGACTGCTTAGACTTCAGGTCATATTTTCTTATTGATAACCATGTTCAAAATCCTTCCATTTGGCATTTTGCACTAGATAACACTGTCAGTTAGTAGGAAAACTGATTTTGGCACAGGTATACAACCTGGATGGAGTTTTACATCCTTCTGAAGGACCAGGTTTATGGTGTGAGTGAGCTCCTGGACCCAGCTTTGCTTCTGGATGTACAGGTGATAGATATAGCCAAGAGATTTGCCCAGCTTCAGCTGGTATGCCAGCTACAGCCTTTCTTGAAAAAAGCAAATCCATGCCCAAATCACTTTGCATCTGAACTACTGTAGCACAATCTGCTGGGGCTGCCCTTGAAGATTCTCAGCAACTGCAGCTGGTACAAAATGCAGCAGCCAGCTGCTTTCAAGAACCCATAATCCGGCCCTCCCATAACTGCTTTTTAAAGAATGAAAGGGGGGAGGCAGGATATCCACTCACAGTTTTGCATCACAAGTTTCTGCACTCAGGTGTAAGGGAAAGGAATTATAGGACCTTGTAAAAAGATACAAAGGATATTCATGGTTCAGAAGTATTATGCATCCCAAACCTTCTCTCTCTTTTCTAGGTTGTGTTTGGCCCTTATATGGTTGTTTCTTCATCCAAAGCAGCAACAGGGACACCCAATCCAAATTAAGACCCCAGGGTTAAGGGTTAGGGGCTCCACACAGTCCTATCCTGAATCTCCTTTTGACTGCCTATACCTTTTTATACCTTTAATATAATGTGCAGTTTAGAATCTATCCCGAGAGAGAGAGAGAGAGAGAGAGAGAGAGCGAGCGAGCGCAAAATAAAGTATAGTTGAGCACCTATTCATTTGTATGTGAAAAGAAGGCAGAAGTAGGTAAGTTTAAAAGAAAATAACCTCCCCCCCAATCCAGTAAAGTCAGTATGCTCAGTGGTCCCCATGAGCCATGGGAAATTGAATTAAATAAAGCAGCAGAAGATAGGGGAGGCAGGGAGAAGGAATCAGATTGCTAGAGAAATTGGGGCTGGGAAAAGGCAACATTTTGTTGCAAGTCCTTCTTGTCACTTGCCATTTTAATCCTACTCTTCGTCCTACCTGCAGTTCCTCCCCATTCTGTAATGCCTGTAGACTGTCACTTTCCTCCATTCTCTAATGTGTTTTTATTCATCAAGACTAGTAACAAACTCCTAAGGTGCCATTAAGTTGCACTTCATTTGCTGCACCTTTCCTAATGTTTTATTACACATAGGGTGATATTTTGAAGCTTTGCTACACGGTTCTCTAATGTTCATGAGAAAAACATTAAAATTCATGCCAGTCTATTATATACCCAAAAGTGCATGTAATGACCAAAAACAAGCAATTTTTTCTGTCACTTCAGATTCCCCATACGGTGTCCCGCTAGTCATTTCCTAAAAGCTTTAAGCATTATTTTCTACATTATGAGTGACTAATACTTACTCGGAAACGATAATGCAGCTTATTCTGTCATTGTGCCAAATGAATAGAAAGGATGAATAGTGAATATCCATTAAATAGAACATTTTCCCCCAAATCAAACCAGGCTTTGAAAAGTAAAATACTATATTACTCCATGTCTAAAGATTTGGATTCAAGCTCACACTCATCCCTATATTAAAATCCAATAACTTAATTGCTAACAATTATATGATCTTAAACATCTAACAATTATTTTAATTAGGGGCACTTAAATAGTTATTTAAGACTGCCTATTAATCTTTCTAGGCAGCTGATGTAGACTGTGACAATAATTATGACAGAAGAGCTACAGATGGTCTAGATTCTTGTTACATATATTAAAATCCAGATTCCTCAATGGCATAAATTATATGAATTAGAAGTGAGCTAAATTCCCACAGTCATTGCCTTTTAAACCAACAGCTTAGGGCCCAATCCTATCCAATTTTCCAGTGTCACTGCAACCATGCCAGTGGGGCATGCACTGCATCCTGTGGTGGGGAGGCAGTCACAGAGGCCTCCTCAAGGTAAGGGAATGCTCCCTTATCTCGGGACTGCATTGAGGCTGCACCGAGGCTGGAAAGTTGGATAGGATTGGGCCCTTAAAGGGGGAAAAAGTGTATTAAACCCAAACAACTCGTGTTTGATTATTAGTTCTTACTTTTTCACGTCTCTCTTGTGTCTGTCCTGCATACATGAGGTTCTCGCAACAACCTTCTGAGGTAGGCTTCAAAATTGGCACATCTTTATAAATTTAATGCCTTAGCAGAGATCAGAATACATGTCATCCAAGCCCAGGTCAACTCTCTCCATTAGGCCACATCAGCCTCTGTGGTTCATTTAGGGTTCACAGTGTGTGAACCTGTGCTGCCTAATTAAAGAAACTAGCCATTGAGTCATATGAGTTTTAGTTCATTCATTGACTATATCTGCATATGAGGGGGGGAAACCAGTTGTAAAAAATACTCTTTTGTTTTTAGTTCTAAATTCTAAAAAGTGCAAAGTTGCAACACTTTACAAGATTTATATCTCTCGGGTAGGCAAAAAAAGGGGGAGGTTAAATGCTTGCGATGATACTGGCTATCTGCAGTTTTATCAACACTTGTGTTAAAATAATAAAGTCCTGATTTATTGGGGACACTTTCACTCGGCATGCTCTTAATTGAAGCATCTACTGTAAACAACTCATGAACTGAACGCTGCAAACATATCTAATCTTCAAAGATACAGCTTGAGAAGGGGCTGTTGCTGAACGGTGAAATACTTGCATTGAATGGAAGATGTTCTAGGTTTACAGTCCAAACCTGAGCTGCCTGGGGTGCCCAGCTTCGGTGGGACCGAAAACGGCTGCCGCTGCATCCTGCACAGTTTGGGCTGCCGTTGGCAGCACCACAGGAGAAGGGGACTTCCATCCCCTTCTCCCAGGTGAGGGAAGCAGCCCCACCGAGCCCTACACAAATGGAAAGAATCTGGTGGAGCAGAGCTCCAACAGATCCACCTCTCTGCCTCCCCACTCCCGCCCCCAACATGCCTCCCGCCTGCCCTTTCCCACCTCCCTGTCATTCCTCCTCCCTGCCCTCTCTCCACCCTCTGCCTGCCTCCCCCCTCCCCAGAACGCATCCTCCCTGCCCCCACTTGCTGTGCCATGGCTCGGTGGTCCATGAGACCGCCGAGCAGCAGAGGACGGGTGCCCACCAGTCAGCAGCAGTCAGACAGGTGCCCAGACAGTGCTGGGCTAGTACGGGCGCTGGCCTGGCAGTAAGCCTTGCCAACATGCCTTATGGCCTGTTTGCTACAGTGCACTCCAGCAGAAAGCCGGAACACTGAGCTCAGGATTGGGCTCTTAGTCTCCAGTATTTCTGGGGAGTGCTGGTGGACACTTACCACCACTGCTGGTGGAAGCCCTTACCCGTGGCCTCCATGGGCTGTTACTCGGAGCTGAGGGAAGCCAATGACCCTTTTCCTGCAGTGACCATCCTGGTGCTTGGCGAAGCGACCCGGGAGGTCTGCCTGGAACAGTGGCACAACTACCACAAAGCCTGCTAGGGCAAGCTCGACTGGCCTGCACTGTTGGCGCCCAATGTGGGAATCACTTCTGGGTTTGTCACAGAGCATCCTGGTCACTGGTGGCCTCACCCTGGCTAACCGGCTTGTCAGCTGCGTGGGTATTCTGGGGCGGGGGGAGGGTGGGGGAAGGCAGGGCAGTGGGAGGGAACAGGGCAAGAGGGCAGCGGAATCAGCAGAGCTCTGCTCCACCAGATCCAGAACCCCGTATTGGGTCTCCTGGCCCCACATGATGCCCATCAACTCTGTTCTGGGTAAATGGCTTGTGCAGAGTTGAATAGCCCTGTTATGGGGCCTTCTTCCTTACCTGGGGGAAGGAGACAAGTGTCCCCTTCTCCAGAGGAGCCGACAGCAGCGGCCTGGTACTCTCAGGATGCAGTTCCTGTCACCATTCTGGTGTCGCTGCTCCTCTGGCTACTGTGTTACCAAAAGGGCTGTTTTGTATAAGGGAATAATTACACTGCCCTTATTGGAAACTTCAGGACCATAGGCTGGATAACAAGACGGTGTAATGCAGAGAAATTCCCTTTTAGCTTAAGGAGGAGACTGAGAGAAAGATAACTTTTAATAAAAGATTATATTTTTTATTACAAAAGCACACAGGTAAACATAATGCACATGGAAAAATGATAAGTATATGTTTCTAGTACTTGCATCTAGTGTACCTAGCTTTATGGTGGTTGCATGTGAAAAGTATTTGGTGCATCCGAGAAGATTAGAAAAAGGGAAAGATTGTAGGGAAGGATTTTAGGGGTCCCTGATCTGCCAATCCCCATTGCTAACTAAAGATGGGGAGAGAAGGGGAGGAAAAGAGGGGGGAGAGAAGGGAAAGAGTTCCAGATGTGATATAGTTACCTGTCTTCTAGAGCAGTTGGATGGGAGGGGGGAAGAGTCCTGGGAGGAGGACCTTCTGCCTTGGGGGGGAGAGTCAGAGCGAGCGAGCATGTGCCAGCCTCTCTCTTAAAAAGGGTTTTTGCTGACCTGGAGCTGACCTGGATGCGACCTAGAGCTGACCTGGAACTGCTTGCTTACTACACACAGTGGGGTACTTGGAATATGTAAAACAATGAAAGGATCAGGAAGTCAGTTATCAGCAATGGCTGGCTTCCTAGGTGGGGGAACTTGGGCAACCCCGGAAGGCACGGTACTTAAGCAGTGATTGAGTTACAACAATAAAACAATAGGAGACACTTAAGCAATGATTTACTATGCCAGCCTAGAGAGGTTGTGTAGCTTGTGACTTACCTGAATTTGGCCTGTGTGAGAAGTTTAAGGTGTTTGCATAAACAGTGATTGGATTAGGAGACACTTTTGCGTAAACAGTGATTGGGTTACAAGGAATGCAGTGACTACATGGAAGTGGAGGTTGTGTAATCCATAAGCTTGTAGCTTGACCAGGGTTTTTGGAAAAGTGTGCTGGGAGAAGGGTGGCCTGCATGATGTTTTACTAACATAACCAGATATAAAATCACAACTAAGGAAAAAAAAGGGCTTTTCACGTAACAACTGGGCAGCTCAGGATTGGGCTGTGACTCAGCTTTACATGTTCCTGAAAGTTCATTCCAGATTTCAATGAGAGGAGAAGGAAAAAAATCATTTTCCCACTTCCATTTGCTGGAAAAAAAACACATCCCCTGTTCCCAAGTGCACCCTGTACACACACTTAAACCCTTCCATATGTACTGATTAAGGCTTAAACATGCTCCTCCCTCCCTCCAGCATCCTCCAGAAGTTAATAGTGACGCTTCCTGTGACATTAATGGACCCAGGCCGAGGGCTTAATAGTTCTCAATCTCTCTGGCTCCTATTTTACATGATCACTTTCAAAGAGCCTCAATTACTCATGAATGCCATCCTCTGCTGAGATAAGTAGAACTGGAGGCTGTAAAACTCTACAGACAGCTTTACAAAATAAAATAGAACAGGGAAAAGGCATTCATGATTAGCCCAGTGCAACTCTTAATGTTGACTTCAGAACTAAACTCAGCCAAAGGCTAAACATCCCAACTTTGTACTTTTATAATCGTTATTGTTGCTGTTGTTCCTTTGTTGATCTCCTTTATTCTCAGCTAGATCTCAACACTCTAATTCAATGTTTCTCAAACTTGGTGGGTTGTGACCCAATTTCTGGTGAGTCTCAAAAACATGGGTGCTGGAATGATCAGATAACTAATTGCCTCAATCCCTGAGGCTATTCAAAAATCAGATAGCTGCTAACAGCCCTGTAAAGAGCTGAGCTCCTACATTTTGCAAGCTTTCGTAAATATAGGGAGATAAATGTTTGGGCATCTTTTTTTCTGGTTTTTTTTTTCCAAGTCTGCCAGTGACAGGTAGTGGGGGCAGGTGAAGGCTGGGCCACATAACTAAGCTCTCAAGCCTTGAGGCTATTCATTAGGGCTCCCTCATTACAAGAAATGGATTGAGATTTTTTTGGCAAACAAACAAACAAACAAACAAACAAACAATTTTTTTTCTAGATCAACTATTTTTTCCCATAAAGCTAGGTGGGTCCTGATAGGGTATCATTTTAAAAAGTGGGTCCTGGTTCTAAAGAGTAAGAGAACCATTGATCTAGAGGTCTGGTCTGGTCTAGAGGGTAGAGCCTCCGTTTGCCTGAAGATAACATCCGCAGGTCGCCAGTTCGAGGCCACTGGCACCATGCGACCTTGAAGCAGCTGACAAGCTGAAGCCGAGCTATTCCATCTGCTCTGACCGTGGGAGGATGGAGGCCAGAATGTGAAACCAGATCAGAAAGAAACATCTGAAATGTGGTTCTTGAAAGATAGAACCTTCTTTCAATTGTAAAAATCCCTATGGGGTTTTAAATAGCCTGCCTATGTAAATCGCCTTGAATAAAGTCTGAGGAGGAATCTGACGACCAAGAAAGGCTGTATATAAATACCTGTATTATTATTATTATTATTATTATTATTATTATTATTATTATTATTATTATTATTATTATTATTATTATTATTTAATTCAAATCTATGTGATGTCTGCTATTTTTATCTTTGAATGATAGAAGCAATTGCTAATTACTACTTTCTCCTTCTTTTTAATGCCAGAAGATGTTAGAAGCACTTAACTGTTTGAGCCTTAGTATTTTCCTCCATCCTTTGAGGTGAATCAAAACCCTGCATGTATGAGAGAGATGTGTCTCTAATCCATTTATTATGGTCTGTTCCCCATTCTTGCATGGTAGATCATTCGTGCAAGATCTAACAGCCTTATTTACCAGGGATAGTTCCTATTTGCCATTATCTCTGCTATCATTAGCAAATGTAGCATAGAGCTATTGTAGTGTAGTGGCTGGAAAACAGAGATAAGGATCAGGATCTCCCTGCTTTGAATCTTGCCAAAGAATAATAACTCTGTTGTTGTCCAGGCCTCTGCAAATCCAAAAACCTATCCTGACAAGGGATTTAGAGAAGCACAACAGATACAGAGGAAAAAAAGACACAGGTGGATACCTGTGATAGCCAAAGAATTTCATGCCCACAACACACACACGCACATACGCATGGACACACGGACACACACGCACATGGATGGACACAGACAGTCATGAGCAGGAGGGGGGAAATGCATGCATCCCTATATGATAGCACTTTCCTCTATGCTAAATCCCATTTAAAAAAAAAAAACCTTAACATGATGGGCAGCCCAATCCCAATGGGACTGTCTGTGCCATGATACAGTAGCGTCAAAATAGCTGTCACTGTATTGCTGGAGGTCACCTCGAGGTAAAGGAACATTTATTCCTTTACCCTGTGCTCAGCCCAGCAGTTGTTATGGGCCTACTCAGATCTGTTCCAGCTCCATCGCTGGGGCAAAACTGAGTAGCCCTGTCTAGGGCTTTCAGGCCTTTGGTAAAGGATAGGATCTGTAAGCAGCCTCTGCAGCTGTCCCCACCCCCCAGCCTGAACCTCTCTCCTCCATGCCCTTCCCCTGCCCAGTTTCACCCCTCCCTGCTTCCCCCACTCTCCCCATTCTGGAACCCTAGCATTGTGCACTGTACTTACCCCATCTGGCACTGGTTTCCTGTGCTTAACCCCTTAAAAAAAATAACTGTGGCCCACCAGATGCCTTTGGGAGCACACAAGATACCTGCATCCTGTTGCCACTCCCTTGTATTCCCTAGACTACGTCTCACACCAGGAGGTTGCACATACCCATCACGGTTTGTAACCCGTGATGGACTTTTCTTCCAGAAATCTGTTCGATCCCCCTTTAAAGGCATCTAAGCCAGATGTGACAAGGAGTTCCACAGACTAATTACATGCTGGCTAAAGAAGTATTTTCTTATGTCTGTTTTAATTCTCCCGACACTCAATTTTAATGGATGTCCCCTGCTGTGTGAGAAGGAAAAGGACACCCCCCTCTCCATTCTATCCATCCCCTGCATAATCCCCTGCTTCTGAAAAGTGGCTTGTGCAAAGAGCAGGGAGCACTTTGGGAGGCTAAGGAAAGAGCCCTCCTCTCCTTCATTCATGTCATCATACCCCCTGCCGTCTTCCCAGGTTCCAGCCAACACACACTGAAGGAGTTTTAAAAGCAAAGCAAGAAGGGACTACAGTGAAATTAAGTTTAAATGTTTAAAAATAGCACTCTGCGGTAATGAGGGAGTATAATGATGGGAATGTAAAGCATAAGAAACAATCCTTGGAGAATAAGTGAGATGATTAGCAATATCATTAAAGCCAAGGAGGCATCTGCTTCCGTCCTTTGTGAGGCACCCAACTCACCCACATGTGCACAGAGAGACGAGAGATCGAATTGCTACTGCTCCAGCCCAAGCACTAAACATGATACATGCTGCATTTAAAGAACATACGAATTAGACAGAAGGAAGCTGGGAAAACCGAGCTGAGTCGGCCATAATGAGACTTGGTGGAGTTAAAGGGGATTGTATGGAACAAGGCAGCTGGACGGGCGGAGCAAATGTTAATTTTGGCAAATGTCCCGTCAGGTATCCATATTGCCCTTCGAACAGAGAAGTGAAAATAGGTTTTTGTTTGTTTCAAAGATGCTTGTAGGAATATCAAAGTAGTGAGTCAAAATCAAGGGGAAAAGTAATTACGCTCCTATTTTGACACATGGAAAAAAATACAGATTGGGCATCCCTTATCCAAAGTGCTCGAGACCAGAAGTGTTTTGGTTATTGGTTTTTCCCATATTTTTGGAATACTTGCATATACCTAATGAGAGATCTTGGCGATGGGGTCCAAGTTTGAACATGAAATTCATTTATGTTTCATATACACCTTATACACATAGCCTGAAGGTAATTTTAAACAATATTATTATTATTATTATTATTATTATTATTATTATTATTATTATTATTATTAATTTCATGCATTTTGTGTGACTTGTCGCATGAGGACAGGTGTGGAATAAGACACTTGTGGCATCAATGTCAGTGCTAAAAAAAGATGCAATTTTCAGAATACTTTGGATTTCAGAACTCCAGATAAGGGATGACCAACCTGTATCATTAAATAGATATAGGTCTCTCTCTCTCTCTCTCTCTCTCTCTCTCTCTCTCTCTTTATATATGTTTGTCTCCAGTGAGTAAGATTATAGCTCCTTACTCAACACAATGGGCTTACTTCTGAGTAAAGTAAATAACTCCATTTTGAAATATCTCTAGGGATGAAATGTCTGACCCAACACACTGACAATCTTGTTTGTTCATATTAAAAGAGCCAACAAGAAAAGTGCATTCTGTATTCCACATTCATGGTTTTTGTGGGTTGCCCTCCCCCAATCTTTTCGGTCTGTATTTTATGTGTATTCCAGTATACACTGGGGGCTATTATAGAATGATACCAATTTCTAAACAATGGATTCCAGGGACTGTAACTTGTTCTGCCCCAGCCTCACCCAAGTATTCACAAGGAACAATGGCAGGCCAGGCCAGGCCAATCAGAACTACAGAACCTCAGAGAGCTCCAAGGGGACAAGCTGATCTGATAGAGTCTCAGTTTCAATTGTCTTCTGGCCTGGACTACCTCCTAGGTTCCACCTCACTGCTGCAGAATGAAGATGATTAAAGGGTCGGCCTCCAAGCCTTAAGTTAAACACTCAACCTGACATAGTCATGGTGATAGGGCGGTGAAGATCAAGAAACTCCCGGTGTGTTGGGCTCCAATCCCTTGACTGTCTCCGAATCAGGAAGAAACATCTCTTGGCATCTAGGTTCTGGTTCCCAGATATTCTTCCCTCCTGGAACAGCCCGATTCCTGACCCCTTGACAGCTTGCATTACTGATGGGGATCTGTCCATCGCCTCCCTTCCTAAGCCTTCTGAGTCCTCACTGTCACTCAAGGTCGTGAGGCATCTAAAGAACTATTTCAAAGGTGACAAAGGAGTGGACATGCTTAGAAAATGCTCCCATCTGAATTTCTGCTCAGAAGTTGGCAATCCATGCTCTTGTTTCCAGAGTGAAACTCATGGATTCGGCATTCTCCAGTATTTTGATGTTTTTGTCCCCACATTTTGAATAGCAGCAGCAGCAGCAGCAGCAGCAGCAGCAGCAGCAGTAGTAGTAGTAGTAGTAACTTCATAGTCATTGTGCTGCAGCACAACGAAATTTATGCACCTTTGAGATACAAGCATAAATATATACTACAATTCCAACAATCACACTCCACACACTCACCCACACATTCCATACAACATGCATCATAATATAAAAATAGTATAACAGACCCTAATGTCCAGGAGCATGGTAACAACTATATCACCTTATTCAACGTAATTATGGCTGTGGGATAAAAACTGTTCAGGAATTGTGTGGTGCTGCTCTAATAGTTCTGTATCATCTACCCGAAGGCAACAGTTCCAAAAACTTTTGAGCCGGATGGAAGGGGTCTCTCAGAATACGATGTGACTTCTGCAGACAGCGAGATGTATAGATGTCCTCCAAAGCTGGTAGATGAAGGTTGATGATGTGCTGCGCGATCTTAATAATTCTCTGCAGAGCTTTTTTGTCCCCTGCAGAGTAATTTCTGTACCACACCAAGATATCATAGGTTAGGACACTCTCCTCAATGGTGCAATGATAGTAAGACACAAGCAGCTGCTGTGACAAATTTAACCTCCCAAGCTTCCTCAGAAAATATAACTGCTTTTGTGCCTTTTTTATCAACATGCTGGTGTTAATAGTCCATGAGAGGTCCTCTGTGAATAGGACACCATGTGAATTCCTCCTTATTTCTGCCTCTGAAAGGCAGAAACAAATAATAGTTCAACCTGCTTACAGAGAGATGTCTTAGTGATGACACTGGTGGCTGATGCAAAGATACAGACTTTAAAACCCAGGGTTTTAAAGTCTAGCTAGCATGTGTGTAACTTAAGGAGTGTCTTTTTAAAAAATGTTAGCCTTCTCCATAAATATTGTATAAATGGAATCTGTCAGCGACACTTTTATGACATGCATTCTGTTTTATGATCCAAAGCAACTCTTATTAACACAGTTGGAAGCTTCCCATTAATTTTTATTGAAGTTAGACATTGGCTGATAAGGTAATATCTCTGTTGAAAGTGCATTAAGGAAGAAACTTTGCCCTGACTTACTGATCTGTTTGAAAAGTTTATCCCAGCTCAGGCAATATTGCTGGCACGTGATCCATGTGGATGTAAGACCTGATGGAACCCCGTGTGTGATTTCAAAGGGAGCTGCCAGAAGTGAAGTTTGTCTCCAGTTTTCAACATGTCCTACCTGCAATTTCTGATCATGCGCAAGTGGAATGTAGTTGTTTTAGTGGGATGTAAAACAAACAACAACAACAAAAAGCAGTCTGCAATTGCACAGAGAAAATCCCTGTATTTATAATCCCTATATTAATAGTTGTAGTAAGCTAGACATTGCAAATAAGTTCCTCACTGCAAAAGCTCTCCAACTCTGGGACAGTTGTGAGTTATCTATCATTGGAGGTTTTCAAGCAGAGGCTGGTTGGCCACCCTATCGGGGATGCCATAGCATTTACCTGTACTGTGCAGGTGGTTGGACTAGATGACCTCCCAGGTGCCACGCAACCCTTATTCAAAGATGCAATGGCTCTGATTTGACGCTGGGTCCAATTCAAGTTGCTGCTTATGAACTTCAGAATACAATCCTATGTATTTACCAAAAAGCATCTGCTTCAAGTGTTATCTTGTGTGAAGTTTCAGCACCTGTACTAATGCTGGTTGAGAGACATGGCTTGTGTCATAGCTGAAGGGGGATTTGAATGATAAGCAAAATTCTTTGTTTAAAAATAATGAGACTGTATTGGTAGATTGGGACCATGGCATGGAGAAGGCAGCCCACACACACACACGCACAACAGTGGTGTATCTTGGTATTTTCGCATAATACCATCATGTTATATTTCATTTATTTATAACTGTATGTAATGGTTTTGATGTGCAATTTCATGCAGAATGCAGTTAAACAAACCATATTGAAATATCTATACTCTGTCAGAGGTTATGGCCAAATAACCAGAAAAGAAAAACACAACTTCCTTATGTAACAAAAAGTGGATTTCTTTAACTCAAAACTGACCAATGAAACTGATTGTTCCATGAGCTAATGAGGAGTTGTTATGACACAGCAGGGAACCAATAAGGTGTTAGTATGAGTCAGCCCTCGTTTCCATGTATCAGAACAAATACTAGAACTCTTCTTCAGTTGCGTGAGCATCATCAAGTTGGCCACTGGTTTTTTGTTGGTTACGGATTTGTTGGGTGACCTATACACCTATCTATTAAAATGTATATTAAAATAAATATGATGAATATATTAAAATAAATAGATAAAGTTAATGGGTTACACCAACCTTAGTGATGCCACTGTATTTAGGTTGTGCGTATGAAATTGTAATTTATTCTGAATGGACTGGTTGAGGAGGAGGTCCATCATGGGGGAGACACAATGAGCTCTCGCACTGGGTGATGCAGACACTACTGATGCTTCTGACACACACTGCAGTCATTGTCACCCTCCCACCCCCCCACTTTCAGGACTAATAGCAGCTGCAGAGAAGGAATGATCAGTGTTTCTCAAACTGTGGGTCAGGATCCACTAGACAAGTCCCAAGCCAATTTCAGGTGGGTCCCCATTCATTTCAATATTTTATTTTTAATATATTACACTTGATTCTCCCATGGTATGTGATTACATTTGGGGAAATGTTACAGACCTCTACTTTTAACAAGTTACAATGTATATTCTTTTAACAATGATAGTAAATGGGACTTTTTCCTGGGTAAGTGTGGGTAAGATTGTTAAAAATTGTAAAAAAAGTGTGTGGATTGTTAAAAATTTTTCCTGCTTGATGATGTCACTTCTGGTCATGGCATCACTTCTGGTGGGTCCTGACAAATTCTCATTCTAAAAGGTGGGTCCGGGTGCTAAATGTGGGAACAGATGTGGATCATTAGTACAGAAAGGTAAATGGTCAACTCCCCTCCCCAACACCATGGTCCCTCAACCTCTCCCCAGGAGCCAGATGCGGCCCACGGTGTGCCTCTATCTGGCCCACGGCCAGCCTCTGATCCCTTGAGTGCTTTTGGCCCAGTTAACCAAACACAACCAGAATTGTGCTTGTGGGGTGAGGGGAAGGGGGTCCGTTTAAGTGTGTGCTTTATTTCTTGGGCTGTGTTCTTCCTTGGAGAAGTCCTGAACATTTGAGTTGAGTCCATTCATTTATTCATTCATCTAAGTTCCATCTCTAATGTATTCATTTAAATTTTATATTTAATTTTTTTTTCCGGCCCTCAACACTGTGCCAGATATTTGATTGTTGCCTTCAGCCAAAAAGTTTAGAGACTCCTACCCTACAACAACAGAGTGCCCAATCAATTGGTATTTTCTTTTTAAAAAACAGAGACAGGCTAGGCCAATCATGTTAAACTTACGTCTCAATGGAACCTCAAAGTTTCAGGCTATGTTGGTCCTTGTGGATGATATATTTTTGGACTTGCAGAGGACTAGAAACATGAAATTTGAAATCTCCAGGCACTAAAGCGATGTGGTACAATTGAAGCCATGAATTAAATTAGCCTGCCTGAAAATAAGTAGTGATTACATTTGTTATTACTAAAGAAAGAACAACATGCTACTTGCAATAGAACAATATCCTGAAGGCTGTAGTAATTGCATTTAAGTATTTATAAACTGTTTCTTTAATTTTTATTTTATTTTTTTGCCTTCTAGGCCTTCGCAAATTTATGAAGAGTTAAACTAGAGCTTTGATTTGATACATTCTACATCAGAAGCTCTCTGTAATCAAATGATTGTTAAAAATGTCTCTATGAAGTGGAAATATCCCTGTCTCGGGTGATGGTTGAATAATCCCACATTTTTTTTTTCTGCATAGAGATGGGAGAAAACTTCTTTTCAGCTTCTGCATTTTTCCTCCTTGGCTATGCCACAGCTTGGCATAGAGATTCAAAGACTGAATGAAGCTCAAGGTTGTTGTGGGAGCTTCTGAAAATATTGGTCTTGTCTGCAACCTAGCTGTAGTTTTTGACAGGAGTATACGATAGGCTGCATGTCCGTAATTTCTCCTTAAAAAAATAAAAAGCTCTAAACTGGGACAAAGGAAATAAAAAAGGATTATAATCTTGAATACAAAAGAAAAAAACACTTTGAAAATAACTTTAAAACTCTGGGTGAGCAAGGACAAATTTCAGTTATGAAAACAATATATGTATTTGGTCTGATGGATGCACTAGTAAGGGAACCCAGTCCTCTTCCTGTGGAACTCCCTCCCACAGGATGTTCACGGTGCCCCCTCCCTTTTCTCCTTTAGGAAGTGACTGAAAGTTGCTGTTTAATCAAACCATCCTTGATGTTATGAGATTAATTTTTAAATCTTTTATTGGTTTATGCCATTTTTGGGTGTTTGTGTATATAATTTTGTGTGTTTGTATAATTTAATTATAATATAAGCTGCCTCTAGTCCTTTGAGGAAGAGTTGGAATATGTAGGGGAAAATGTGGAAGAGCCATCACGCCTCAGGTGTGGTGCTAGCAGTGGCCCCTTGTTCAAGATCAGCCAGGAAACCTGGGGGTAACCCCAGGGCTCTACTTAGCAGTGGGTCTGCTGCACAGCTGCAGTCACTAGAGGCAGCCAGGTCATTACAGGAATAGAAGCAGCACCTGGTGCAGTGACAGTTTTTGGGTAGTAGAAAGAGGAGAGCTTGGAGGAAGGAAGGAAGGAAGGAAGGAAGGAAGGAAGGACGGACTAACAGCTCAGTCCTGAGCTGCCCAGGGTGCACAGCTGCAGCAATGCCAAAAATGGCTGCTGCCACATCCTGCACGCTTTGGGCAGCTGCCAGCAGCTCCTCAGGAGAGGGGACTTTTTGTCCCCTTCCCCTGGGTAAAGAGAGTACCCCTCAATGGGGCTACTTGATTCACCGCCAAGGAAAAGGTCGGTGGTGAATCAAGAGCCTTTGTGTAGGGCGGAGAGCCCAACACAGAGGCACTGGATCCGGTGGAGTGTTGCTCCAACAGTCCTGCCTTCCTCCCTCCCCACTCCCTCCCCCCAGAATGCCTCCCCCACCCTCTCCCTGCCTCCCTGTAACTTCTCCTCCCCGCCCTCCACCAGCCTCCCCCCTCCCCGGAACGCCTCCTCCCTTCATCCCCCCACGCCCTTGCTTACCTCTCTGCTGCTCAGTGGTCTGCATGAGTGGCTGGGTGCTTGCCTGGCAGTAGGGCCCGCAAACGTGCATGATGAGCCAGCGGTGCCAGCGGTGAGCCAACGTGCCAGCGGTGAGCCAGCACGCCGAGCCCAGGATTGGGCTCTAAACTGACTAATTGACTGGCAGACCAACAGACTGGCAGACTGCCAGATGGCCAACAAACTGGTGGACTGACTCTTGGACTAGCTGGCTAACCAGACAGAGACTGCTGAGTGGTGGAGAGCTTTAGGTGGCACTGCTGTACCTGGGAGGGCTGGGAAGAGGGATCCTGCAGTCCTGCAGGCAAGTCACCTACTAGTCACCTTCCTGCTGGTGCTGGGATTCAGCAGTAGATTTATATGCTGCTAGAGTGAGCTGTGCTTGAGCCAGGGGGACTAATGAGCTCAGTGGGCATAAGTTCTCTAGGCCAAGTTTAGAACAGGAATTTAGCAAAGCAGAATAGAAATCTTTAAAAATATACACCGGATCTTGTTATTATTGTTATTGTTGTTATTGTATGCACAGATGTTAGTGGCTGACTTGTTAGCAATTTGATTTGTTGATTATCAGGATGTTGGATATTCACAGATGTTTTGGGCTGTAAATATTCACAGTAAGGCTGCCAGTGAGCAGTGACATCGTCATCATCATCATCATTAATGCATAGGAATCTCTGTGAACTTTCGGGGTTGAGGAGTTGAATATAACATGAATAGAAAAGAAACCTATTGGAACTTATCTGTCCATTGTGAAAAAATTTTTAAAAGTGGCGACTGGATTCTAACGAGTGGCTGAGGGTCCAACTTCCAGCACCAATGCAGCCTCAATGCAGCCCAAGGCAAGAGAACAAATGTTCCCTTACATGCCCCGTTAGCATGGCTGCATCAACACTGGAAAGTTGGGTAAGATTTGGCCCTGAAAGAAGGATTCTTTTTGTTTCTTTGTTTTGAGAGCGAGAGAGGGAGAGGGAGGGGGGAAAAGAGGTGCTTTGATGTGTCTGGTTATAGTTGGCAGCCTTCAGTCTTGAAAGACTATGGTATAAGCCTACAGCAACCAGTATTCCCAAGCAGTCTCCCATCCAAGTACTAACCAGGCCTGACCTTGCTTAGCTTCCAAGATCAGACAAGATCAAGCATGTGCAAGGTAACAGTTGCTATCAATATGGTCCTTCCTCTTAAACAGATATGCATCTTAACTGTCATGAGTTTGATGAGAAGGGGAGAATGTGAGCAAATGCCAAGGCTGTCTGTTTGATCCATGCTGTACACATCATGTAAAACTGAAGTCATTCAGCTGTCAGAAGCATTAGCTTCCTCAGACTTGCCACTAATTTGAGGACTGATGCCTGCTCGGCTCCACTCTGGACACTACATAGTTAACTGGGGGAGCAGGAATTCTCACCAAGTTGTACTATGTGAAGCCTGAAATGATCCAGGATGCCATTTGTCCCCATAGCAGAAGCCATCAAAGCATAACCTTCAACTGTTCCAAACTAAACTCACTTGAAAGTACCTTGTTGTATCTTTTATTCCCAAAGCTTGCCTTGCTTATTAAAAATAGCTCATGATCTTAGGTGTCATTTTTGAGGTTCCTTGTCTAGTTTCTGCTGTTTTGTACATAACGTATCTTATTAGGACTTGTTTCCCCCTCTTAGTTTCTTTGACACCATTTTCTCTCCTTCAAAGACTCCAGATCTTACAGGCGTTCTTGAAAGTCTCTTATAAAGCAAGTATCTTGTTGCTTCAGATACTGTACTGGGAAGCAATAAATGCCTGTTCTTGATGAAAACAGAGGTTAACACTCAGGGCTGTGTGAAATGAAAGTCAATGAACTTCTCTAAACAGATTAACTATCAAAGATGAACCAGGAAAGAATAAAGCTGATTAATTTCATAAAAAGGAATCTTCAGTGAGAAACACACACAGAGAGACAGAAGATTCCTAAGCATAGAAATTTATAGAACAGCTAAACAGTCAATGGCAATCTTCTTTTTGCTCCCACCCCCCCCCAAAAAAAAATTCTTATTTTTACTCATAAACTTTTTTTTCCTAATAAAGAGGATTAAGGATGGAGCCCATTTCTGCTGTCATGTGTCCCTAAACTGACTCTCTCATACCCACCTACATGCTGAGACCCCTTCCTTCCCAACCATTTACCATGTTGATGTGGAGATGAGGCATAAGAGGTGAGGTAAGGGAAGGAAGACTTTCACTACTTGTAGTATGTAGTTATTGCACATGGGGAGAGGGAAGCAAATATCTTTTTCCTTCCTAGCCACAAGTAACTTCTGAGAAATGTACTTCAGTAGACAAACTACTATTTTATAGTAGCTATTTTATTCTTGATATGCGTCCCACCTTCTTTAGATTTTCTTTAGAGATCTTACGCCCACTTTAGACTAATTCACTTCCCTTCTCCCATCAAAATAGCCCTAGTTCTGCGGAAAGCACTGCTGGACCCAACCACCAGGGTAGCTCACGTGTTCAAACTGAAGAGGTCCTTCTTCCTCCCCTCTCCCATCAGTAGCTTCTCTAGTCGCAGCAGCAGCACCTGGGTTCCCAGCAGCTATTAAGCATGGCAGGCACACACCAGTCTCCAGCAGTCTTCGTTTGTTCGTTCGTTCGTTTGACAGACCGAATGACCAACCAAACAATCAGTCGGTTCTCCCTCCAGCCTCCTTCTTTCCGCTCTCTCCTTTCTCCTTCTACACCCACACCCTCTGTCCGTGATTCTCTCACCTTTATCCCCATGGTCCTCCTGATCCCTACCAAGTTGCTACTGTGAGCCACACTCATTGCAAGTCTAAGGCTCTGGGGTTAACTCTGTACTTCCCAGACCTGTCGACACAAGGGGCCAGGACTGACCCCACACGCTATCTCCTTGAGGGAAATCTTCCACATTTCCACTACAGTATGACATGGCCCAGATGCCGGCGTGCCATTAGCATAGTCCTGCCAAGTCAATACAGCCACATCTCCCTGTGCTAAAACAACTGCATGAACGATCAGGCTCACACAACCAGATTATGCATTGAAATGTACTGCTTGGTTGGGTAATCGTAGCTTTAGTTCATGCGCATAGTGACACCAAATGACTTGATGAATTGTGCAAGTGACAGCAGAAGCGGGTTTGCTGTGGTTAAAATTAGGTGCAGCCTTGGCAGGGAGCTAGTCCTCTGCAATCCATCTTGATTTTCAGAAAGTACTACAAAAAGTCTGCATGTTTCTTTGGGTGTCTCATTTCTTTTATGGAGACAGCAAACCACGTTAGAGCTGATGTATAAGGCCACGTCCAAAAGCTACACCACTTCAGCAGCCGTTAGTTTACATTTTCCTTTTTATAAGGCATGTAACGTACAGGGGCTTTTATACCAAAAGCATCAGTTCCTGGATTTTTATAGCTGCATTTTTCCCCTCCGTTTATGTTTTACAATTCAGGTTGATGTGGTGTAAATGAGTAGCTTCGTTCACCGGGAAAAGGGGGGGGGGTAAAGATTGAAAATGTGGTGCCAAATTCATTTACAAGTAGGCAACTTGTAAAGCAGTGATGTTGTCCTGGGGTCAGAAAAGAATCTCGTTAATGGAACTGAGCTGGTATAAATTGTGTTCCCAGTCCATCAAGAATTGAAGGCAACCGGGAAATAAACCTTCAATGCAACTTAAAGAAATGCTGGTTTCCCTGCTGGAATTGTAAAGCGACATTTACTCCGTATGGGTTTCACGTGCCACCCACCACTTGCCAGGGATGAAATGTAAGGACTATGAAACACAAAGGACCAATTTAGGGCAAATGAGCAATGCCTTCTTCTTCACTCCTTAGCTGGTACTTGGAGAGAAGGCTGTCCTCTCAGCAAAAATACTGCTGCCGGTGCCACTGGGATCTGTGTGTCAGTCATGACACACTTCCAATCTTTGTGATTGTTGGTGATATTTCTTGCCTCACTGGTGGTCAAACACTGGTTCCTGAGGTCTTCCTCTATTTGTTTGAACCATGTTTTCTTTGGTGCTGCCCATTGAACCTTCCAGTAGGAAGATTGCTCTTGGCAGAGGAGCTTGTGTGGCAGCTGGCCTGATGTTCATTCTGCAGGTGTGGCCAAGGACAGTCCCAAGCCCAGCTACAAAAGGAGGGGGTGGGTCATCCTTCTGCAGTGAACAGAACTGGGAAACCAGGCAAGAAATCACATGGATATCTGAACTACCACATCCAGGGCATCCGATGCGCCAGCACTGGCGATTCAGGGTACTGGTGAGAAATGAACTACTGGCCAAAAAATGAAATTCATGACAGCAAAATTGGAAATAAGCAATGTAGATTACTCAACACCTTTTAGCTAGTCATACTTGAAAAATATGGTCGTATTCATGTGAACCAATGGATTTTCAAGGTGAAGGATTTTCTTAATGAGAAACAGACTTAACTCCTATGCTCTTAAGGGCGGGGCAAGCTCAAAGCCAAGAAGAGCCAGCTTCATAGTTGACCAATGTAAACCTGACCTGGAAGCCTTCCAAAGAGTATCACCCGACTCATCCTAACTGATTGGCTAGCTTCCTGGGCTGATGTGACTGATCACCCTATAGCTCCTTCCTTTTAGCCAGAATCAGTGTGGTAGCATCCAGGCTACATCACAGCCACCTATTCCTTAAGTTCATGTTTCTCAAAATATTTAGCACTGGGATCCACTTTTTAGATTGGCAATCTGTTGGGACACACTGGAAGTGATGATATTAACCTTGAAGTGATGTCATGGCCAGAAGTGACATCATCAGGCAGGAAATTTTTTAACATGTCCATACAACAAAATAAAATCAATTAATTAAAAGTTTACCATAAATATATATTTAAGTTTAAACTTATATGTTCAAGTGAACCTTGGTACAACTCCTGACTCCTAGCTCTGATTTGACAGCTATGGAAGATTCAGTCATACATGTTTCCCCTCAAATAACCATGAACGTCTGCACCAGAATTCAAAGGTGTAGAACAGCAATTTTCAACTGCAGCACCATGACACATTGGTGTGCCATGAATGGTCTGTAGGTGTGCCATGGGAGTATGGGGGAAGGTCATTTATTAGTTGGGCTGTTGGGGGACATGAACCCCCAGTCTGACAGTGCAGTGAGTTGTCAAAAACTGATGGTGTTTGACAATTTTAGTGCCTTGAAAGTGTACTATGTGATTTTAAAAAGATTGAAAATCACTGGTGTAGAATAAGACCTGGTTGTATCCCTTCTTTTCTGTCTGCTTCGCATTGGTTCCAACTGAAATAGGAAGAGAAGGATTGCATTGGGGTTCACTGCATGAATGATCAGTTGGGGGGAGCACTATATCTGAAGGGTAAAGTGGGTTGATTGGCAACTGTCTCTATTCTCTCTGTATTTCTTAAATGAACAGCACCAAAAATATAATAAACAATGAAAAAACATCAACAGCAAATATGTGGCAGTAATGTACTTGTGATTCCCATTCACTTCTAAAATGGATATTACAAATGATGCCGCATTTCCATAAGCATTAGCCTAAAAGCACAGAGTACTTGGTCTATAACTAAATTACAACCATTTGAAGATGAATTGTGCACATTTAAATAATGTATGGGGCCAATTTCTGAGCTACATGAAAAGAGGTGAGGGAAAAAAATGTCAGGGGTATCGGATGTGCGAGGTGCAAACTTAAATTGATGCTTTTGAGTAAGTGATGTTGATATCCCCTCCTGCGCTGGGTGAAGACATTATTTCTCTTATAATTTGTCAATAAAAAACCACTTTCTTTTTAAATCTTCAGAAAGAATGACTCATGGACAGCCTTTTCCTATGTATGTCTATTTCAGAAGGCAGTTCATTGTGTTCAGTGTGGCTTTCCCTCAGGAAAGTGTGCATAGGATTGTGGCCTTATACTTTTCTTTGGTTCCACCACTGGAACTACTATTCTGGTGGCTAAGCACACTTTATAGCAGGGGTGTCAAACCCATACCATATAGTGAGCTGAACAGTATTCATGCCGCCTGCTGAGGGGCAGAAGTGACATCATTAAGCAGGGACATCAGTAAGCAGCTGATGGCCAGAAATAAGTTCTTTTTTCCTGACATAAAAACTCACTGGCCTCAAATGACAGAAAAGAAAATGTGCAAATCTTGTTCATAATTTTAAGATATGAGAGAGACCAAATATTACGCTTGGAGAGCCCAATTGTAACAGGGACCAGAGAAATTGCTTCCAGGGGTTGCATCAGAACTGTGAGCCTTATGTTTGATACACCTGCTTTACAGCACCACTAAGACTGTTGTGGAAGAGTTTATAGCTGCCTGCTTCTAGACCACCACCTCAGATGCCCAGGATCACCCCACATATAGTGGCAATGTTAGTAAGTTGGCAAGCTGGGCAAAACGGGTTGGGGGCAGATAAGGAGGAGGGATGGCGTGCATCAAAGGCGGGATAGGGTGCATCTTGTCACAAGCAATTTGCACTAGGATGCTATCCCCTCCAGAGCCTCCCAACACAACCCCCTTGTCACCTCAGATTTGTGCCAGCTATAGAGCTGCTGCAGATCTGAGGAGACCCATTGGTGAGACTTACAGAGGGGTGAAGGTAATATTTCCCCTTACCTCTCCCAAGCCTCTTGATCCCCTTCCCCCATAGCAGGCCGCACAGCCTGTTTTGGTGCAGTTGCATGCTATGATGGAGAAAAGGATTGGATTGGGCTGCTTAATATATGAAGACATGCACCTGTAAAGAGAGTCACCCAATAAACTGTGCTATTGCTGCTCTTGATTAAAGCTGAAATCCTAAGCATGCTTGCTTGGGAGTAAGGACCAATGGGGCTTACCATTACCTTCAACCATCCAAACACCACCTGCTCCCCCAAATGATTCCAAACTTTCTTCCTTGCTATTAGGACCTCCCTCCCAGGTCACCTGCATGATACCAACATTTTCTATGACATCCTTGCAGGGACATGCAGTGCAAGGGCGGCAGATGAGGCAGAACTGCCCCATTGTTATCCGTGGAAAAGCACCACAGCCACCCCACCCGCTTACACCTGAGGAGACTCTCCTTATACCTGAGAAAGCAGATGTAAGGAGAGACTCCTCAGGTGTAAGCAACAGGGCAGCTGCAGTGCTTTTCCATGAACTAAGATGGGGCAAGTTCTGCCTCACCTGCTGCCCCCCCCCTGCACTGCATGTCCCTGCATTCTTGGCACAGGTCCCTAGATCCTTTACCTAACTGCAATGAAGAATAAAATTCTGATGTTGCGCTTGGCTAGCTTGGCCAGCACTCCGGCCTGGGAGTGTCGCGAACATGCCGTATATCACATTCATGACTACTCCCGAGTCAAGGAGGTTGAAGCAAGGACACACACCAGCCTCCCCATGGCAGATCCAGGCCAGCGATGAGTGAGTATGAGCCAGTGTGGGGAGGCCAATGTGCAGGTTGGGAAAAATGGTGAGAGTGCAAAAGCTGGCAGTGCACAGATCGCCATGGCAGTGAAGAAGAAGGAGGGGGAGGACCATCCCTGGCTGATTGCCACCAGTGCTACCTTCTTCATGTTCCTGGAGCCTGCAGCCATGGAACACGTGAACTTGCCCAATGGTGTTCATGAGGCTGTGAAGGGAGAAGGGACAGTAAAACTGCCATGTTTGGACATTCCCCTGACTGAGGTGCTTGTATGTGCCTTCGCTCAAGTACTATTTGCTGAGCATATCCTCCTTAACTAAGGCTGGGTATGAGGTAACATTAAAGGAGGGGAAATGTATGGTGAAGAGGGGAGGGATTGCTGAAAAATAGCCTCTTTGAGCTGGATGCTCAGACAAAGAGGGGGTCGTGCAAAGTGTCTATGACAACCCTAAGGTGCATGACCGCTGCATTCACGAATTCCATGTGAAATTGGGTCATGCGCGTTTTTCTGCTCTGAGGAAAACTGCATGGCTTGCGCAATTGGTGGAGCTAGAACCATGCACCCAGCACGTAGATTGCCCAGCTTGTAAGGTAACCAAATCAAAGGCTGCCTTGGTTAACAAGCAAAGCCAGAGATAGACTTCTGAGTGCCTGGAATATGATCATATGAATCTCATTTGTCCCCAACAGCCCTCACTGGGAGGAGCTAAATACGTCCTGAGCATTTTGGATGATTACTCAAGGTTTGCTTTTGTGTTTCTGCTTAAATCAAAGGCAGGAACAAAAAAGAGACCTTTGAGGAAGTCTCTCAGTGGCTAGCTTTTGTGGAGAGACAGTTTGGAAAGAAAGTTAAGCAGATCCAAAGAGATGATGGGACAGAATTTACAAATCAGAGGTTCAAAGGGCTTCTAAAGAAGTCTGGGATCAAGCACAAGCTCTCCTCTCAACAGAATGAGAGAGGGGGCATGCTTATGCAAATGTCAGATGTGATGTTAGAGGGAAGCATACTGTCTCCTGGCTTCTGGGGAGAAAGTGTCCTGTGTGCCAATTCTGTCCTAAATCGCCTGTGGCATTCAGGCATCAAAGCAATTCCCTATGAGCGGCTCCATGGAAAAGCCCCCAATTTAAGTCATTTGCAACCCTTTGGAATTCAATCCTATGTTAATGTCCCCAAGGTTTTGCGCAGAAAAGGGAAAATCAAAGCAAAAAGGGCATTTTTTCCTCGGGTATCAATCTGGATCAAAGGCGTGGCGTTTCTGGTGCCCAGAGACCCAGTGGCATCACTAGGATTTGCGTCACCCGGTGTGGGAGGCCTGCACGTCACCCCATGCAGTGGGCGGGGCAACACCCCAGGTGGTGGGCGTGGTGATGTACCATCGCCCCGCCCCCACTGGTTTTTTGGCAGTACCTTTTGATAGAACACAGATATTCCAATGTGGTTTGTTTCATTGCATTCTGCATGAACTTACACATTGATTGATATATAACATGATGGTATTATTTCCCCAAATTCTGATTTTAGTGATTTTGAAAACTTGTGCAGTCACACAGACACACACACCCCGTGTCAACTGACTAACACCTTATTGCAGCAGTTCTCAAACTTTTAGCACCGAGACCCACTTCTTAGAATGACAGTCTGTCCAGTACCCATTGGAAGTGATGTCATGGCCAGAAGTGACATCATCAAGCAAATTAAAATAATTATAAATAGTTAAATTAAAATAAAAGAAATAATTCAATAAGGGGGAGCCAGTCCTGTTCCACCAAGTGAGTTTTCTCTGAAGTCTGCCTGCAATAACACCCCCCCAAAAAAGAATGAAGTGAGATTTCCAGCCCTCCCCAGTGCCCAGTTTAAAGTCCTTCTATTTCAAGCACATCAAGACAAAGACCCACCTGGCTTTACAAGTCTGAGAGCCAAATCCTATGCCTGTCTACTTAGAAGTAAGTTCCATTAGAGTCAATGGGGCTTATTCCCAAGAAAGTGTAGATTGGGCTGTGAGGGAAACTTTGCAAGTGCAAAATAGAAAACCTTCCCCATACCAGTTCAAGCCTCTTTGTTGGTCCTTTCTAGTGGGGGGGAGGTTGCCTTCTGGGGCCTTTTTTGCACTCCAGTCCCATCGGATTGGGACCATTCTGGTGTCCTCACATTCTTTGCCTGGCCTGACTGCCAGCCAAGGCACGTTTGCCTACTCGTGAGTAAATGCTACATGAGGCTGCTTTGCTTCCCATAGGGCTCCATACACTCGCAGCTGGGGGGTAGGGACCTCCTCCTCGGGTGTTTTTGGGGCTGCATTCATTGGATCAGGACCATTCTGATCTTGGAGTCCTCTCAGTCTACCCTTTTGGACGGAGCAAAGCAAGGTCGCCTACTCGCGAGTAAATGCGGCCACGTGGTTTCGCTTACTTTCCATAGGACTAAATAGGGACCTCCTTCTCAGGTGTTTTTTGGGGGCTGCATTTACTGGATCAGGACCATTCTGGTGTCTTTGGATTCCTCTCAGCCTGCCCTTTCTGACGGACTATGGTAAGTACACCCACTCGCCAGTAAACGCGCAATACGGCTCACTTTCACTTTCCATAGGGCTCCATGCATTTTTTTCCTTCTTTTTTTTGGCCATAACTTTTGAATGAAAGGAGTTATTTCAATTCTGATTTTTGCACTGCACTCTGCCGGCCATTCTGCATCCAAGGATGTATGACATGATGTGGTAGCTCCTAACCCCGCGATGTTAGCCTGTCCTCCCCCAGGGCGCGTCACACCCCCTGGCGCGTCACCTGGTGCAGCCCGCAGGCCCCCCCCGCATCCCCATAGTGATGCCACTGCAGAGACCAGGTCCATTTTGATTAGCAGGAGTGCAGAGTTTTGCCAACAGTCCTACTGGCAGAAGCTCCTGAAGGACCAATTCATGCCTGTGAGTAAGGAGGGCAATCAGCCAGCACATTCCAAGGCTGATGAGCTGTCTCCAGAAAAACCAGATAAGGAGCCCAAAGCAAAGCTGGAGGCTGAGAGGGAGGAATTAACCTCTGAAATGCCAAAATTGGAGGAGCCTGAGAGGCAGAGCCCTGTGGTCCCTAGGAGATCAGAAAGGGCAGGAAAAGGCGTGCCTCCAGACAGATATTCACCAGGTGAAGCTGTTGTTTCCAATGTAACAGTTCCACAAAGGTACCACAAAGATCGAGGAACTGGGGGTGAACAAACACTCGTCTCCCTACGCTCCCGTGCCATTCTGCTATCGGGAAAGCAAGGGCTATCCTCCCCTGCTGCCCTGACAAGGACCATGTGGCACATTCTTGCCATATGCTGTGGATGAATGAGTTGCATCTTATTACACGAAGAGATCGACAGGCATTGGAAAATTAGGGAATTTTTCCTGGAAGGTGAAATGAATTGGAAAATACAGAGTGGAATGAAGGCCATTGGGTGCTGACTTGCACTGGCAACGTATTTGTTAGGTTGTAGGCACAGATAAATCACAAAACAAAGAATGCCAAACCTGCTGTTCAGGAACTGGCTCCAGTCCTCGCCTATAAATTTCGAGGGTTTGCAGAGCTGCTGTAAAACATTTCGGCAAATGGATTTTCCACAGTCCAGTTTGCTTTGTATCAGTTTTTCAAACAACGTGCAATGTTTCAAATCTCATGCTTCGTCTCATCATCTCTTGTCCTGGGTCTGGAGCAGAGCCTCGTATATCAGTGGTATGTTATGAACATTTTAGCACATGGCTTTTCTCTCCTTAAGTGTATGGGGGTGGGAGTGTGGGGGGGTACATTTGTACATCCTGTGAATTATGCCTGAAAAGAAAGTGAGACTTTCAATTTGTGAGCCAAGGCTGAATATTCCTTTCCTCAAAACAAACAAAAGGTGCTATTTTGAAATTACATCTTTTCCCTTGTGATTGATCTCCAGTATCTCTATGAATTTTGTCATCCATATCTTTGCAGAGCAATCCTATGCATGCCTATTCAGAAGTTCCATTTATTTCAACGCTACTTATGCCCAGGTAAGTGTGTATAGGATTGCAGACCTAGTTTCCTTTCCTTAGAGAGCAATCCACAGCACTTGATGGGTCAGCGCAAGTCCCTTGCACCAGTTCAGGAGTGTCACAAGCGTGCTTTAAGGCATGTTTGTGGCAACTTGGGAGCAGGCCATGCCAGTGGACGGACATGTGTCAGCCTGCTCCTGCTGGATTCAGACTGGTGAAAGGCAAGTTTGCTCTGGCTGAGGGCTGCCAGCATGAGGAGTTGTAGAGGGTAGGGGGAGGGCAGAATGGGGGTGTTTGGGGGCAGGAAAGGGAGGGTGTCGGGTCAGGGAGGGACCAGCAAATCCTAATCCCCCTCCCAAGCAACCCAGCATTACACCAGGCTGCTCAGATTTATGCCAGCAATTGCACAGATCCAAGTAGCACCATTGAAGTGACGGCCTCACGACACAGGGTAAGGGAAACTAAATCCACCTCAAACCCTATGCTGGATACAGCACAAGACAGCCCTGTTCCACTGGGTTGTTAGTTAACTTCCTTTTGGACCCAATGTCGCAACGCAATGCTGCTTGGGAAGCACCCAGGGTTTAGAACCTTGGTTCCTGAGGAAGAGTGCTAAAAGCAGAAGCACTCTGAGGGTTTGAAAGTTAGAACTCGAGCAGCAAGGAGTCAGAGCAATGAGAGACACAGCAGACATTCAGAGGACTGAGAGCAGGGAGAGCTGAGCGGGAAGTAGGACAGTGTGAGATTGAGAGAGAAGTCCGCCCTCCCGGCTAGCTTCCTCAGACTTTTATTCATTCTCAAAACACATGATGACACTAAGGAAAATTACTGAAGGTTGCTGAAAACTTCACTGCTAAGAAACCTGCTGGCTCTGGCTTGACCACAATACACATTCCTAGATATGCACTTCTTCATAACAACCTCTGTTTACAGGCTCTAGGTGAAGACTCAGCAACTGGCCCACTCTGGCGTGCCTGAGTGGGGGGGAACCAGTAAGTTTGCTTGCCGGTTGCCATGTTAATAAGGCTAAGCCCAGCGCCTGTGTAGATAACCACTACACCCATAGACATGTCAAAAGGCCCAGTTCCAGGTCTGCACAAATAACGGAAGGCTCATGGGGGACTAAGCCCCTTAATCTTTTGTTAGTTTGCCCTTAGCTATTGTTTGTAGAAGGCTATGGAGATAAAACTACCTGCTGCAGACCAAAAACCTGTGTTGTTTTCTATGCATGTGTTACACGACTGTGCAATTATTACCCAGCCATCTGCCTGGCTTTCCACATTAAAACAACTGCTGAAAATTCCTGGTGTATGGTGTAGCTCTGGCCATCTGCCATCAATCCCACTGAATTCACAGGGCATGAAATCAACAGATATGAAATGGCTTGAAACTACATGGTATGAAATCATTGGGCATCTGCTTAAAGGTGTTGTGGACTGATGGTGAATAAGCTCATCCAAAACCATCTGCAAGAAGAAGAAAAAGAAACCTACTTTTTGTGTGACAGCCCAGTCCTATGTAAATATTCATACAGTGATGCAGCAGCTCTGGTATGGTTTCTGCTGTATCCTACAATAGGTTTTTGGCTGCTGGATGTCTCCTTGGGGTACGAGGACATTTGTCTTCTTGCCCTGGAATAAGTACCAGGAGCCACAATGCAACAACTTGGACCAGAGGTACAGGAGGTCAGCATCACCCCCATGATGGACCTCCTCCCATGCAATGGGTGGGGCAATGCCCCGGGCAGTGGGCATGGTGATGTATCATTACTCCGCCCTTGCTGGTTTTTTGGCTATAACTTTTGAAAGAAGAGAGATAGTTAAATGCAGTTTGTTTCCTCGCATTCGTCATGAAATTGCACCTTCAAATGGTATATAACATGATGGTATAATTCAAAAATATCAAGATTTTAAAAATTTTGGCCGGTAGTGGTGTCACCCCCCTGTGCGTGTCACCCAGTGCAACCTGCACCCCCGCACCCCCTAGCAATGCCACTGGCACCAGTGATACCAGTGATACAGTGATACCACATGTCCATGTGGATTCATACAGGTGGATTAGGCCCAGGAAATGGGTTTGGATATGGTGCTTGCCATGCTGCTGATCCTGCCCCCCTCCTGGGCCCGATCTGCCTATCTCACCCCTGTTGCTCCACAGTTCCATCCTCCCCACCCTATTCAACCCCCTCCCTGCCCTCTCCCTCCCCTGAGCTAGACTTCTGTGCTCCAGCAAGCCTCTCAATGACTGATTGTGCAAGTGGAAAGGCTCTGGCCTTCCAGCCAGTGTACCAGGTCATTGCGTTGTTGCAAAGTGCTTTATGGCACTTTTGCAACAGCTCGTGACAGTGCGCACTAGTAGAACGCATGTTTTGATGGTGCAGGCCATCAATCGGATTGGTCCATAAATTACTGAAGCATTTACTAATTGCTTACAAAGGTGTTTATTTTTTCATCAAATGTGTTAAAAGCATCAGGGCTGCATATAATTTATGTTGGCTTAATTGGAAAAAAGAATAGTTGCAAATAGTTCAACTGACTTAATTGCAATATTTATTTATCTACAGAACATAGCGCTAATGAATTTGGGGTGTCCTTGTTATAACAGGACTTGTAAACAGGCAGATCTTTGCCAAGCTTGGGGGGGCGGAATGCTTGTTATAGCTATTGGCAGTGTTTGAATTCACAGAGCTAGTAATGCCAATTTAGACTCCAAAACCTGTTAATATCATTGAAGGATGACAGGTTTCACTATATAGTGTGAAGTTAATGTCTTTGAAAAAATCTCCCCAGCCCCCACATGCACAAGGTGGATGGTAGTCACATCTAAAACAGTGTTGTATTTTTGACTTGCATTCAAATATTGCGCTTGTTATTGAAATAGCCAATCCCTTTGTTCGGTGTGTCTGGGCATCCCGGATCAAGGCTAGGTGCATGAGTGCTCCCAGACTGCGATCCAGTAGCGGACCTAGCACTTTGTGAACAGGGAAAATGCCCAGGCGCTAGGTCTGAGTGCCTCTAGGACCACACTGGTAGCATCTCTGAGGCTCCCGACACGGTCAGTAACTGCACTTCTGGTTTACTGGAAGTGCAGTTTAATATACTGAGGAAGCCTCAGAACACTTCCCCTGTTGGTCTTGGAGTCGCGCGAGACTCCATACTACTGTGGTGAGTGTGTGTGTGTGGGGGGGTGAGTTTGTGTGTGGGAGGGCAGCATCATGAACATTTGCCCCATGTGGCTGAGGAAGTCCACCACTGCTGCAATCCATAGACTTTAGGTTTGAATAGTGCTGGAATTGCTCCATAGGTTTGGACCATGGAGAAATGATGTCTGCATTGAGCACTGATGTCTACATGGAACATTGATGTCTACAAACCCTTTGGAAGAGACAGCATTAAAATCAATCAATCAAAGATAGCCCTGCCCCTCTATGGTCACTGGATTTCTTCTCCATAAAGAAGATGCCTTGCCCTGCTTTTGAAAGACCTGCAAGGGCAGTGAGTGCTGTTTTGTTTGTTTCCAAACTCACCCGACTGCAATTTTTCTATACCAATAGTCCTGCAGGTCTCCTGGACAGCTCAGCACCGCTCTTTGATGCATGATGAAACAGTACCTGTTCTGGTTTTTACCACTTCCCTTCCAATGGCAGGTGAGGGGGGTGGGAATGAAAGTTTCAATGCTCCTTCATATGGAAAGCTGCCTCCACCTACAACGTTAGTACATCAGTGAGAAATATACCCTAGATCTCTTCCCCCTGAAGAACTTGCTTTAACCACAGAGACAGAGGTGTTTCCATTTCATTGTGATGGAACATTCCACCTGTTCCACCTTGCTTGTTGAAGTGGTACATCTTGGGCGGCTGTCAATCATGTAGTCATGAAGCTAGGCTCTTTTGCAGACTTTGGGGGAAAAGACAACTGCAGAAACCATGGGGCAGGGTTTCCAAAGTGTGCATCCCTATGGCATCACGGTGTCCAGGCAGCCTCTCCTTCTCAGCCGGGTGCCACAGTCTTGGATCACATGGAATCTTTACATCATCCAAGGTGGTGGGGCCTAAATCTTGTGAGATTTTGTGAGATTGCAGCGCCCAGGAGAAAAGGAAAACATCCTGGGGCGTCCCAGTGAGTGTGCCAGGATGGAACCTAGGACCATCTACGTGCCAAGCTTGCACTATGATACAGAAATAACATTCAGGCTGCAATCCTAACCACACTTTCCTGAGAGTAAGCCCCATTGAACAAAATAGGGCTTACTTCTGAGTAGACCTGGTTAGGATTGTGCCCTCAGTGAGTGGGTAGATGATATGGGGAAAGGAGAAGCGCAGATAAGCAGTAACTGCAAAACTGTTTACAAAGTTAGTGCCATTGTCATTTGTGCTTCTGCTCTTATTTTAGGTAACATGTTGGTGAAGGGGGAGATGTCCCTGCAGGATCGGTCGATGTTGGCAGCAGCCCTGGGCCTCCTTTCACGCTGCCTTCGAAATGTCAGTCACAAAGTTACAGGAAAGGACCCATGTTTCTTTCCGGTGGCTTCTTCTCAATCGGCTCTCTGGTGCTTCACCAATGATCAGGGCAGGAAAGAGAAGCATTAGGAACAAGGGACAGGTGCTGTTCAGAGAGTCACAGTGGAGTTGAACAAGGCAGTGGCGAAAATGAATGAGAACAGGAATGGCATTCGGCCTTAAGCAAACAATGAATAATAGAAGAAATAGCAAGCAGCTAAAAATACACCTGTACTTGGAAGGGAGGCTGCAGAATCTGTCGACCTGGGACTGGATCGTGAAGTTGACTTGAGTGCCTGCTTGTGTACTAAGGAGATTAATGAATAGGTCAGGAATGTTTTCTGGTGTGTGTGTGTGTGTGTGTGTGTGTGTGTGTGTTGGGGGGGATGTTGTCATTGCAATGATGATTTATGCTAATACAGCAAAATTTCATTATTCCTCTTGATTTTGTAAGAGTTGATAGATTATTCAGTTGTATGCCATTTGTACTCCTCAGACTAATTAACAATTATAAATAATTCTCATTGGATTAATTGGCTAGGTATCATTCAGGCTGTAAATCTCCACCACCCTCTCCAAATAACTGTTCTGTTATGATCCAGACTGAAATAGCTGTTGCTCAGACATGAGCAGTATAAATCAACAAGTCCCACTTCATATGTTCTCCAGTCATTAATCACATTTATTTTTGCAAAATATTGTCCATGTTTTTAATTTGCATGTTGCTTTAATTATAATTAGTTCAGAAGGAGGGGAGGAGAGAGAGAGAGACAGAGAGAGAGAGAGAGAGAGAGAGAGAGAGAGAGAGAGAGAGAACTATTTCCTGAAAGCTATTTCAGGACATTAATCCTGTGAAGCTATCAGGCAGTCTGATCCTATGCCAGGGCAGTAGTGCCATGGGCACATGCACTGCCCTGGAAATGGCTATTGTGAGAGTACTCTAAGGCACATCGCTGCCATCAGGGAACATGCTTTGCCACCAGAGAGGCTAGCGCCAGTCAGCACTGGGTCTCCATGCTGGAAGGAGGTCAAAGAGGACCGTCAGGTGGTAAGTATCCCTGCTGCTTAGCTGGGAGGCTTCTCAAGATTGGGGGAGGGTGGGGGAAGATAGGGAGGAATGGACCTGGGCAGAGAAAGGGAGGGAGGGCCAGAGGGTGAATCAAGCTCAGGAGGTGGCAGAAGATGGCACTGAATCCTATTCGCCGTCCCAAGCCTCGGCAACCAACATGGATCTCCTCAGTTCTGCACCAGCTAAAGAGCTGCCACAAATCTGAGTTTGTTTGTTGGCAACCTTCAGTCTCGAAAGACTATGGTATCGCGCTCTGAAAGGTGGTTCTGGAACAGCATCTAGTGTGGCTGAAAAGGCCAATTCGGGAGTGACAATCCCTTCCACACCGGGAGCAAGTGCAGTCTGTCCCTGGTCTGTCTCCCTGGCTATGGGCCTTCCTTCTTTGTCTCTTAGCCTCAGACTGTTGGCCAAGTGTCTCTTCAAACTGGGAAAGGCCATGCTGCACAGCCTGCCTCCAAGTGGGCCGCTCAGAGGCCAGGGTTTCCCACTTGTTGAGGTCCACTCCCAAGGCCTTCAGATCCCTCTTGCAGATGTCCTTGTATCGCAGCTGTGGTCTACCTGTAGGGCGCTTTCCTTGCACGAGTTCTCCATAGAGGAGATCCTTTGGGATCCAGCCATCATCCATTCTCACGACATGACCAAGCCAACGCAGGCATCTCTGTTTCAGCAGTGCATACATGCTAGGGATTCCAGCTCATTCCAGGACTGTGTTGTTTGGAACTTTGTCCTGCCAGGTGATGCCGAGGATGCGTCGGAGGCAGCGCATGTGGAAAGCGTTCAGTTTTCTCTCCTGTTGTGAGCGAAGAGTCCATGACTCACTGCAGTACAGAAGTGTACTCAGGACGCAAGCTCTGTAGACTTGGATCTTGGTATGTTCCATCAGCTTCTTGTTGGACCAGACTCTCTTTGTGAGTCTGGAAAACATGGTAGCTGCTTGAGTAGACCCATCGAAACTGCCAAGGCTCTACACAGGGTTAAGGAACAGATGTTCCCTTATGCCAAGAGAAGATCTCAGGCAGCTTCCCTGGCCCTGCAGGATACAGCAGCAGCCATTTTGTTGCCTCTGTACCATGCAGTACCACCAGCGCATGGGATTGGGCCTTAGGGCACAATCCTAAACAGGTCTATTCAGAAGTAAGTCCCATTGTGTTCAATGGGACTTGCTCCCAGGAACATGGGGTTAGAATTGCAGCCTTAGACTGATATAGACCATTGGTCCAGTGACTCCCAGATTATTTAGACTGATACTAGTTTCCCAGGTCTCAGCAGGTAGAAATATTTTCCATCACTTGCTTCTTTTCACTCCTAAGCTTCTTTTCACAATCCTAAGCAGGTCTATTCAGAAGTAAGTCCCATTGTGTTCAATGGGACTTGCTCCCAGGAACATGGGGTTAGAATTGCAGCCTTAGACTGATATAGACCATTGGTCCAGTGACTCCCAGATTATTTAGTGACTCCCAGATTATATAGACTGATACTAGTTTCCCAGGTCTCAGCAGGTAGAAATATTTTCCATCACTTGCTTCTTTTCACAGAAGATGCCTGGGACTTGTTCTGGGACCAGCTGAGTGCAGAACATATGTTCCACCACTGAGCTATAGCTTATTCTCATCTTCTTTAGATAACATATAGGAGAATAATGCATTTGGAAGCAATATGACAAGTGTAACAGGAGCTCTTTTGTCTCAATTTGTCTCTGCTAGTGATAAAAGATGTGGATATCTCATTGCGGGGAGGGGGGGCTAAATTGCTGTTCCTTCAAGGAGGACTGTGTCATGGTCTGGCTCTGTGATGGACCATCCAGTCTCTATTCCAGGGCTTGGGGGACTTTCAAAAGGCCATTTTTTGGTTTGGTTTTGCTGGAGACTTCTGAATCCTACATACTGGCTTCTGGCTAGAGGTTGAACCAGCAAATTCAGCCGCAGGGCTCATCTCAAAAATGTATCATCTCTAATAAAAATCATAATCATTTCATCAAGGAATATCCGATTGGGATGTATAAACTCCTGATAAATTTCACTTGTCTTTTAGAAACTGGTTTGGCTTCCTTAAACTCTCAGATGCTTCTCCTTGGGAAAGAACTCTGAAATTCGCTTTGAATTTCACTTTGTGAAATACCTAGCACAAGTTTGTCCTCTGTGGGCTAAATGTTGAAAGCAAAATGGGGTGTTCAGGAGAGAACTTCACAATTCTCTAGCAACACCTCTTTTTATCCCAGGTGAAACTTATCAGAAAAATACCTGAAGAGAGTTCTGCAGAAAGTAAACGATAAAACAAGGGAAAGTTGTACAATCTCCCTACCCTCCTCTTTCTGCATGATGGACCATTCATTCGTTTGTTTGTTGTTGATGATGATGAATGCGTTTTTAACGAAAAGGTTTACAAAGTGGTATACAGAAAAATGTTCATTGTTTAAATCTCTCTCTCTCTCTCTCTCTCTCTCTCTCTCTCTCTCTCTCTCTCTCTCTCTCTCTCTCTCTCTTTGTTTTGTACCCAAATAGAGATTGCAACCAATGGAATCATTTTTAAGTCATATTTTTTTTTACAGGTTACTTACAATATATAAACTGAAATATTAAGTATAGATTTTCCATATCCTGTTTCTTATCCCATATCCTGTTTCCTGTTTCACTAGCTAGATCAGGGATATCAAACAGAGGGCCAAAGTTATCATTCATGGTGCCTGCTGAGGGCCAGAAGTGACATCATTAAACAGAAAGTGACATCATGAAGCAGATGATGGCCAGAAATAAGCACTTTGTTCTTACACAGAAACTTATTAGGTGCAAATAACAAAAGAGAACATGTGCAAATCTTGTTGGTATTTTCAAGATACAAAATAACCCAAATTCTCTATCTGGGAGAGCCCAATTATAACAGGACCCAGATAAATTGCTTCCGGGGGCCACATGTGACCCGTAGGGCTTAACTTGATGCCCCTGAGATAGATTCTGGCACTTACTTTCATAATCACAAGCTGTTTCATTAATCCACAAAGTCTTGGAATCTGACGTAGCCTGTTGTTTTCCAAAGTTTCCACTTATCCCATATATTAACTAAATTTCACGCTCTAACAAAGACATACATATTAGCTAAATTTCACACTTTAAACTATAACCTGTATAACACTTTCTTTCCACCCAGACTTCGGTCTCAAAACGAAGTGGTGGGTGCTACAACCATGACACATCTGTAAATCTGTATCGAACAAAAAATGCATTAGAAGCACAGGAGAAAAATGTTCTGTTTCAGATTCAGTGTGGGTGCCTGTATAGATGTGACTATAGGACATGCTAGTTCCCTGCAACTGTTCATTCTGCTCTTGGTATCTACAACTTGAGTTGTATTGAGAAGCAATGGAATGTTCTTTCCATTGAGAAGCAAAGCCTTTGAGATGAAATCAGGCAGACAGGAAGATGTGTTTATGATGATCTGTGTTGACTCATTCACACACAGAAGACATCACTTTACAGTTTACGCAAATGAATGTGTCAATCAGTCCTTTCAATACTGTGATCTCAGTCCTGCTGGCCCAGTAGAAGGGTTGGCTCTGAAATTACATATCACAGATCCTTTTTTCACAGGGTTCCCTGGGGAGAAAACATGACTGCTAATCCTGGGTTTTCTTTATGAACATGGTTCAGAAGAATGTTAGAAGCTGGCATAGTATAGTGGATAAGGGACTGGTTGGGAATCAGTATCTCCCTGGTTTGAATCTTGCCTCCGCCACGACCTAACTAGGAGCCTGATTCTATCCAACTTTCCAGCACTGATGCAGCCATGCCAATGGTGCTTGCACTACATCCTGTGAGGGGGGGGGGAGTCACTGAAGCCTCCTCAAGGGAACATTTGTTCTCTTACCTTGGGACTACTTTGCAGCTGAGTCGGTGCTAGAAAGTTGGATCAGATTGGTTCCTAGGTAGCCTTAGCTAAGCCATTTCCTCTCAGTTGGACAGCCTAATCCTAACCAGCAGGTCCACATAGCCCATGCTATATTCAGCTCTTGGAAGAAGGAGGTTGTAATTCTCCTTGGAGTAAGGGGCCATCTGTCCCCCTTATCCCAGGTAAAACCCCAGCCTGCACACTGGAACTGCTCAGATATCCGCAGGCAAAATTTCAAGCCCAGGAGCTGAAACTGGGCAGACAGGAAGATGTGTTCTATGATCATCTATCTGTGTTGACTCATTCACACATGCAAGACATCAGTTTATGTCGTCAATCCCTTCCTCTCTCCCGGGCTTGATCCACTCCTCCCCACCTTCCCCAGCTCCATTACACCCCCTCTCTACCCCAGTTCCACCCTCTCCATCCTGCACAGCAGGAGCTTACCTGTTCTGTCCTGGATTCCTCGCTGACGGGACAGCGCGGGCTTTCTTTGTGGTGCTGCCTGCTCTCCAGGTGCCCAAATGTGTTTTATGGCATGTTTGTGACACCCTAGGCCTGTGCAGCAATCGCTGGGCCGGCACTCGGGGGGGGGGGGATAGGATTGTGCCATTGGTCTTCCCTATCTGCAATATCAGCATGAAAATACTTCCCTGATGGGGTTTGAAACATCTCAAGACAATACATGTGAGGCACTTCGTTCTCTCACGAGCTCTACATAAATGTTAATTATTGTAATAGTATTTCAGCAGTTTTTAATTATTCCTCTTGTGTTATTTAAAGTTGTCGTTTTTAGTTGCATGCCAATAGTTGCAAGTTGTGTTAAATATCTGTTCATGCAACCATGCAAACACACCTTTATCTAAGAAATTACTGCTTGTGTTTGTATATGCCAAAACTCTGTTGCAAATACGGGCCCAATGGATACATTAATAACCTTTACTGATGGTAGTATTGCACTGAAACTATGTGCAGAGATTTTTTTCTTCTTCACAGTTTTGTTTAGGAAAATACATGACCTAATTAAGACAAAAAGGGATAACAACCTCTGAAATTGTTATTCTGAAAAATAAAGAGCACTAATTTAATGGGACTTAATTTCATCATTAAATATTTTAAATGGTTTTCTATATAAAGTTGCATTTTTATTTGAAGCAGACTTCAAATATATGCACTGTGACATTTTTCCACAGCTTTATAATTAGGAAGAAATTAGTGTTAATGAAACATTTAATATTATTTATTGTGAGGAACCAAAATTAAAATACTTTCCTATGGGGCTTTAATTACCATTAACCTCCCATTTCCAGTTCAGCACATAATATGTCGACTGGAGAAAAGAATTTGCTCCCAGCCCTGAAAAGGCAGGCCTGGAAAAAGGAATTTAAATAATAGCTGCATGTAGTCCCTCATGGAATGATTTGCTATGGGCACCAAATAACTCAACAAATATGTTGAAACACATATGTTTCCTGTTGCAGTATATATTCCTCAATTTTCTTATTCCCCCCCCCCATTTCTACCTGTTTTCAGACCCTCCTAACCCACTTTCTAAAGCAGGGGTGTCCAAAGTTTTTGGCAGGAGGGCCACATCGTCTCTCTGACACTGTGTTGGGGGCCAGGGGGAAAAAGAATTTATTTACATTTAAAATTTGAATAAATTTACATAAGTTTACATACATGAATATATTAAAGATGAACTTATATGAATGAATGAAGGTCTTACAATAACTCAAGGCCTATAAAAGGCCTTGCACAAAGCAAGGCTGGCCTTTCCTTTGCTGCCGCTACTACATCATAGATGTGAAACAGCAAGCAGTGGAGGAAGTCCTCATCCCACAGCAAAAGCAAGAGGTCAAACAGTCACCCTCAGTCTGAAAGCAGTTGCATCGGGCCAGTGTGGGTTCCAACAAATCTCCAGAGGGCCAAAGGCTCATTGGAGACTAGGGGCTCCCTGAGGGCCGCATCAAGAGGCCTTGAGGGCCGCAAGTGGTCCCAGGGCCGGGGTTTGGGCACCCCTGCTCTAAAGCTTCTGCAGTGTTCCTGGATGGTAAACCATGTTCAAACATTCTACTTCAGTAGTTATGGCCCTGGAACTCTTTGAATTCAGTTTCTTTGCAGCAAGGCTACATGGTAGGACAGAGAAGTCATGTTGTGGACTGCCTGTCTTCACAGTCTGGCTTTCCCCAGAATATTATATATGTTGAAATGAAATATAACTGTTGAAAGAAAAACAAGTCAAAATAATCAATATAGCAATACCAGGTGATAGTAGAGTAGAAGAAGAAGAGCTGGAAAAAAATAACAAAACAAAATAACAAGCAGAAATTGAAAAGTTGTGACAGAAGAAGACCAGAGTAATCCCGGTGGTGATTGGCACCCTCAGAGTTATTCCAAAACATCTTGAAGAGCATCTGAGCAGCATAGAGGCCACAAAAATTACCATCAATCAACTGCAAAAGCAGCTTTACTGAGAACAGCTCACATCTTGTGATGTTATTTATAATATCAAAATTTGATCAAACAGCTCAGGTCCTTGGGAAGGATAAAACAAACCAAACTCAATGTCTGGGTAAAATAAAACCTATCTGATTATAGGTGATAACAGGTGATAACACCTATCTGACTGTGCAAAAATCAATACTATTAATATTAATATTAAGGGGTATTTATATACTGCTTTACATCAAAAGTTCACAAAGTGGTTTACAGTCAGAGGGCACAATCCTATTCTACTCTGGAACAAGCAAGCCAAGAGGCTTGCGCTGCATCCAGTGTAGGATAGGGGCCAGAAGCGGCTCAGCCAGAGGCAAGGGGAAACTTTTTCCCTTACCCCTGGGTAAGGGCCGCTGGCCCCTATGAGTCTCCTCAGACTTGCGCCACCTCTTGAGATGGCATAAGTCCAAGGAGAGCAGAGCAGAGCAGCTAGAAGCTGCTCTGTTCTCCCTGGGAATGTTGGTTGGGATCCGGCATACTTCCCAGCCCCGCATCTCGCTCCCCACCTGCCCACCCCCAGGAATGCCTTCCTCCCGCCTCATCTGCCTCCTCCCTGCCTACATTTTGTCCTTGCATTGGCCCAGTCAGGCCGACACAAGTCTCCGAGAGGAAGCCGGTGCAGAGGCTTATTTCAGCTTCCGCAGGCCGGTGCTTCTCTGAGCGCTGGCCCAGCTTTCTCTCAAGGAGGCACAAACGGCACATTTACGACCCTCCTGGGCCAGTGCAAGGGACTTGCATCAGCCCAAGGGCATGTTTGGATTGCGCCCAAAATCAAATCACTAAATGGCTCCCTGTCACAATCTAAAAAGGTACAGAAGAGATTCCAGCAAACAGCCACTAGAGAAGACATTGTGATGGGGTGAAAAGGGCCAGTTACAATCCCCCATCCCCGCTAAGAGGAGCACCACCTGAAGAAATGTCTCTTGTCTGGTTAGCAGAGGAATAGATTCTGACCAGTCCTGCCACTGGATTTGACAAACCCTGTTTTCTATATCCGCAGCTGATTTTCAACTGTATTGTTCCTTTGTATATGATGAAGCTTAATTGTCATTGACAATGAATCCTCTCCATTTTTGCTTGGTCAAAACTCTTACCATCTGCTACTTCCTTGTAGTCAGCTTGAACAGCCAATGACTTAAGAAATGATTGGCAACTTTTAAAACGCAAAGATGTCAGTATCAAGTAACCATAATAGTACATAACCAGCATCTTCTTTCCTCCATCCCTTTTCAGTTGTTTTTTTTTTTGTTTTTTTTTTGGTCTTTCCCTAATTGTTAATGAGATAATTTGGTGTGAAAAGAGACAAAGGTTGCCTAATAGCCCCTTGATATGGAAAATTAAGCAGCAGCTGGTCTTCTATGTCATGCTTCATAAAGCAGGTAAAGACAGGCTGATTTCTCAATGGTTTTGTCAACTGACAGTGTAGTTACTAAACAGGGTTTTTTTCCAGAGCAGTTCATCCCAAGCAAGCATCCTCCAGGGATGGTCAATTGGTCAACCAGAAACCATAGATGGCCTTCTAAGGAACTGTATTCAAGCCTGCTGCTGTCCTTACAGCGCAATCCTAACCCATTTTCCAGCACGGACTTAGCCGCAACGCAGCCCCAAGTTAAGGTAACAAACATGCCCTCACCTTGAGGGAGCCCCCTTGATTGCCTCCCCACTGCAGGATGCAGTGCACACCACGTTGGCACAGCTATGTCAGTGCTGGAAAGTTGGTTAGGATTGCGTGTTTAGTTTATATCATTGAGTTGGAAATGACAGAGATCAGGGTAACCAAATGGGCAGTCCAGTCACAACGACTGTAAAATCACCTGTACAGTGGCACCAGCACAGATTATGCTGAATCCTGCAGGGGAATTTTGGCTGCTGGAGGTTGGGGTAAGAGGAGATCTGTCCCCCTTACCCCTAGGTAAACCACAGCAGCCACAATGAGTGAACCCAGACCTGCGCCAGCAATATATCTGGTGCAAATCTATGTTCATCAGTGTCAGCAGATCAGGCTTGGGAAGGAGGATGGTCTATGGTGCAGATCAGCGCAGCTGATCCTCCCCCCTCCCAGGCCCCATCTGTCCACCCTCTCTCTATTGCCACCCTCTCCCTGCCCTATTCCACACCCTCCCTGTCCTCCCTCCACCCCTGTGCTGGACTTTCCTGTTCATGCACCAATGCCAGCAGAAAGGCTCTGACCTTCCCACCAGTACTGCTAGAAGGCATGCTGTCAGTGTCACACAATACTTTGTGGCACTTTTGCAACAACACGCACTGGTGGGGCACACATCCATGAGTGCAAGATAAGGATAAGATTGGGCCATAATTCCTAGATTTATCCTTGGCATTTAGCCATGAAAGCTAATTGAAGGCACCATGTTTGGAAATACCTGGATTTCAAATATTCAATGCAGGCCACGCAACATGGGAAAACGATTTGTCTTCTTGTGGATGTCCGGAGATAGTTGGCTTGGTGCTGTTGGCCACGTAGTCTTGGAGTAGATGGCTGTTTGGCTTGATCCTTCAGTGCTCTTATGTTCTTACAAAGGATATGCAATTGGAACTGCATTAGAAAGCTGGAAAATCTGCAATATTGAGGAAGCAGGGGTGGAAATGATTGTGTAATTTTGTCTCTCATCCCAGATCTTAAAAGACGACTGACAAGAGTGAAGGAGATGAGATGCATACATTTGTCAAGATAAAAAAAGAAGCTACAATAATACGTGCCAATCCTTGCTACATAATGATTCCAGAATCAAATACTTAAGACCAGCTGTCCCATAATCTTTATTACATGTGTCATTGAATTTCAAATTTATAAAGCTTTTATATCAATTCCCCAGAGCAATATCACCTTCTGATGTCTTTTTTGCCATATTTGCATTTGTGGATTTCGCGAGATTACTCTCGAATGTGACAAGTGTATGTATGTGTAATGCATTTGGGTGATAATAACCACATTTCCAATTTTTTGCATAACAAATGTTGCTATCAGGCCCCGTCTTCCAAAGCTTTGGTGAGCAAAACATGCATATTTTAGAAACTGGGCATCTGTATTCTCCAAGGGGGGAAAAATTACAATAAGTTGTATAATGTCGAAACAGCAGCAACAACAGGTCCATTTGCTTTGATCACACGTGTTTGGCTGTTTGTTGCTTGTATATAAAGTCTGGGCCTTTCTAATCGCTTTCTACAACTTTATTTCCAATTTGTTTTACAGCTCGTTTTCAATAAGGCTTAATCCAATCTTATTTTAGTCCCGTTTTATTGAGTCGTGATGTAGTGCAGTGGCAGAGACTGAGCTGTAAATCAGGACTTCCTGGCTTTGAATCCCATGCTGTGAACTCATTCGGTGACCCTGGGCAAGGCGTTTGCTCTCAGCCTCAGATTTCCCCATATGCAATGTGGGAATACAGTGGGCCCCCCTTACCTGTGGGTTCAAATATCCGCTGCGGATGAGCCCAACACTAGAGGACCTCAGAGACCTCCAGGATGTGTCCAGAAGTGCCTTCTAGTTGCATCTGGGAGAACTTCTGAGGCGCAGGGAGGTTGTGCGCAGTCTCCCCATACCTCAGAAGTCTTCCTGGATACTTCTGAAAGGCATTTCCATTCTTTCACAAAACAAAAGTGCTTTCAAAAGCATCCAGGCGGCCTTCTGCGGTGCATGGAAGTTGTGCTTGGACTCCGTGGCTCACTGTGTGGGCCCCCCAGAGGATTTGATTATCCACATAATTCAGTATCTGTAAGGGGACAGTCCTGGAACAGATACCCCTTGGATACTGAGGGTCCACTGTAATACCATTTGCCTTACAGCAGCGTTACTCAAAATGTGCTCCTAGGAGCCCTGAGTCTCTCTGAGACCCCTCCAGGGGCTCCATCATAAGTGGCTGCTGTCTGCTCAGTGCTGTGCCACTCAACGCATGTGCCAGCACTTCCCAAGACATCACATGTGCTCCAGAAGGGTTCCCCAAGACTCCATTTAAAGGTCTCCAGAGACAGAAAAGTTTGAGAAGTGCTGCCTTACAGTCTTCTTGTAAGGTTTACATCAAAACAATTCACGTGAAGGGAAGGGCTGTGTCTCAATGGACGCTGCTCTTTTCATTCTATGAACAATGACTGTTCGCAAGCAAACTACATAAATGACATCTGCAGCTTTCTCACAACTCCACATTCCTCATGTCTGGTTGCTGCCGAACAAGGAATAGCATCAAGGTCCAGCATGAAACTAGCTAAGAATGATTGCTGCGCATTCAGGCTGCTTATTTGCACCAGAGTTCCAGTTAATCAAGGATAATTGGAGAGTTGGCAAGTGTTAAGCAATCCAGTGATTACCCTGCTGAAGTCATTGGGCCCACCCTACCAAAGTGCCCAGTGTATAAAGAATATAAGAAGCCGGCAATCATTTCCATAAGTGTTCTGAGTAGCTAGATAACCCTGTTGGACGCAAGAAGAGTAGTGCAACCTTTGAGATGGCAGAGTAAATAAATCAAGAGCGTAGTCAGTAAGTGAAAGGAAGGACCAGGGCGCTCAGCAGCTCCTACTGTCTAAAATGGAAACGCTGGTGTTTGCAATCCATTGGGTGACTTATTCCAGTGTCCTGAAATCTGGAGAGTTTCATGATAGTAGGATATTACCAGGAGTAGAGCACTGATGTTGACATCTGAGACACAGAAGTGAGCTTCAGTAGCAGATCAGAGCTAACTGCAGCCATGCAGAGGGGGCTGCAAACCTCTGGGACCCTCCAGGATGCTGCAGGATGTCCTGAGGTATGCGGCGATGCTCCTGGATCCCCACAGTGCAGCAATTGCTCTGCGGTGCTATTGGGGACCCATGCCTGGGCCACTCCTCTTAAGGGGGAATAGCCCATTTCCGGTTTCCCTGGTGGGTCACAACCCACTAGTTTGGGAACCACTGGCCTAAAGTGGTTTTACATCCAATTTAAGAACAGGAATGACAACACGGGGTTCCAACAATTTCCCCAAATTAGTGCCCAAATTACTGGGTTTTTTTCTTAGTTATTTCCCTGCTGCACATGGTTAAATTTAAATAAAGTGGCCCAGTCTTCCCAATACAGTTGCCTTGTGTCATTATTTGGGGCGGTTCATGGGTAATGTCCATTTCTGGTTACCTGCAATTAACCCATTTCTGCCCAACCTAGCATATGCACAACAGAGATCGAATGTGTACACCTGTGGGCTAGGCAGTAATGGGTTAAATGTTTGCTCACCATAGGAGACTATTTATACATCTGCTTTTATCTCTAGAAACATGATATCTCCTTTTATTGGCAACTAGATTTTCAGCCCGATACAAGCAGGCACATTTTATTTTTAATAAAAGTGAATAATCATCCTATACTAATGGATAAAGCACGCAGCCTTGTCATAAAAGGATGAATGGAAACACATCATTTGCCTACCACCAGCACCAATTTTCACACTCCGAGCCTCATGCGCAGGGTTCTTGTCATGCGCTTCTGGTTTTCTGGGTCCAGATATGACAATTCAAAATCCTAAAAAAACATTGAATGCTACATTAATTTCAAAACATTAAACCAAGCAGGAAAAACTCGTTATGCTGGTAGTTCCTTCCCTTCTGTGTTCGTTTAATGGAGCTTTTAGCTGCATCAGTGCCTTATTGCTTAGATCTTTTTTTTTTTTTTAAGTACTTAGAATGTATTATTGCTTTAATGCACTTCAGGGGACATTGCATAACACATACTTAAATTATTTTACTAATGTTAAGCAAGTGTTCCTGCATTATTAAATGTAAGGCAGTATGCAAATCTGAATAAACATGAGTTTTGAGCATGTTCTTCAGATACCTTTAGTGTTTGTACATTAAACAGCAATAAAACAGAATATTATCAAAGGCTCGGTGGCATTAACTTGAGAGCATTAGCTCATGTTTGCCTGAAACCATTTCTCCCCTTCCCGTGTCTGGCAGCATGTCCAAATGAATGTGACGGAACCTCTGAGCTCTCAGAGCTGTAAACGACCTCAAAAGCAAGATGTGGCTCATAAAGTTTCTAAACAAGCCCAACAGGAGCAACACATGCTGGTTTGTGCCATTCAGCAAAAACAACTGCAGGGTACGTTTACATTGCTTCATATCTCTTTAAAGAAAGTGTTGCATGGGTTCATGAGAGGGGAAGAAGAAGCAGACTGTACCTCCTGTATAAGATCAATGCATAAGTGTCATCTAGAAGCCTCATTTAAGACCTGATCGCATGACCTGATCCTCTCCTATGGCTCTTTAAGGGTTTGCTAGGCTGGCTGATTACACTGTAGCTTTCCTCTTCGACCAGAGAGTGATGGCTAGTCATAGGTTAAATCAGTGGTTTCCAAACTGTGGGTCTGGGATCCACCAGTCATGACCCAATTTTTGATTGGTTGCAAAACTGACAGTGCAGATTATACTGTGTGCATCAAAGTTTAAATAAACTGCTACTTGGGGGACGGGACGGACACCACTGCTGCTCAATCACCATGGTAGCCACATCCCTTGGCATTTATAAATCAGGCTGCAGCCTGTAAGGGCTGAATCCTAGACTGGCCTAGTGCCGGCACTGAGTCCAAGCGTCAGCACTGGGTGCCATAAATGTGCTGCAAAGCATGTTTATAGCACCCTCAGCATAGGGAATATCGGTGCTGGGCCTCCACCAGTCACTTTCCAGTCCCAGAGCCGGCAGAAGCAGGATGCTCTGCCGGTGGGATTAAGTGTGACCGCCAGGTGGCGGTGCAGCCTCTGGGAGTTGGGGGGAGGGTAGCAGGAGGGCAGGGAGGGGAGAGGAACTAGGGCAGGAGGGCGCAGGATTGGCAGAGCTCTGCTCCACTGGATCCTGACCTCTGGCCCCATATAGAGTCTCTCAAGTCTGCACTGTCAAAATAGCCAGCATAGACTTGAGAAGCCCCATTGTGGGGCTTGGGGATTTATCTGCGGGAAGGGGAGAAAAGCCTCCTTCCTCCAAGGAGACTTCCTGCTGCTTCCCAGTACCCACTGGATACAGTGGTAGCTGATTTGGTGCCTCTGCTCCAGCGGGCACCGGGAAACTCAGGACAAGGTTGTTAGGCCTCTAAAATTTTGGGAACCACTGGCATAAATCATCCCCTAGCCCAATAGGCTCCAGTTTATGAGAGCTCAAGACATGGCGTTTATGGACTCCCTTGTGGGGTACTGGCGGGGGATCGGTCATATCCTGTCAAAGGTATATCAGATGCCACTACGAACTGGGAATGGTGGTAGTAAGTTTCATCAACAGACTTATGAACTCTTATTTTCATCCAGTGCAGATCCTGTAGTCTAGCAATAGGCACAGGCCAGGCTTCTAGGCTCTACTTGGTTGTTTACTATAACTCCCAAAGTTGACCAGCCAGAGCCAGGTAAAAAATACAGACTCCTGGTAGTATATATAAACTGAGCATTAAGGAACATGGCATCCTAGTACTTTCTCAATGCACAAATTTGTTTTCAGGACTAGAAATGAGCACACAGTTCTTTCACATGAAAATCTATTCCTGGAGTTCCCCCACGTTTCTTTGTTTCAGCAGCCAAATTTTTAAATCAGAAAAGATTTATTGTTCTTTTTGTTAAGCAATCTAGAGTGAAATCTACTCTGCACCATGCAACAGAAAACAAAAAACTCCTGCCCTAAAACTGGGCACCTGGAACATAAGGACAATAACACCTGGCTTCTCTGCCAGGGAGACAGACCAGGGACACACTACACTTGCTCCCAGTGTGGAAGGGATTGTCACTCCCGAATCGGCCTCTTCAGCCACACTAGACGCTGTGCCAGAACCACCATCCAGAGCGCGATACCAGAGTCTTCCGAGACTGAAGGTTGCCAACATTCTAGAGTGAAATCTACTGCAAAGGATTCAGAGACTTACCAGTAGATATCAATGTGTCTTTTGCCCACTCTGGGTACAGTTAGGCCTTTAGCACCAAAATGTCCGCAATGTGAAATTTGAAGTCAGTTTCAGGTTTCCGCAGAGGCAAAAGATCTAAGAGTTTTCAGAGAAAGCCAAACAAGTTTCTGTAAGGTGTGAAATTCCTCGAGGAGAATTCTGTGTCTCAGTCACCTCTACTGTCCAGGAACTCTGTCCACTACTGGTGAGGGGCAACAGTGATGACCAGCTTGGTAATCTCAGCTTCAACATCTTCAAGGGACTGGCAGAACCTTGTTCCAGAAATGACCAGAGTTCTTGTAAGGAGGCCAGCAGGAGACTGATGGGTTCATAAGAGGGGCCAGAAGGTGGATTGGTTGCTAAAGTGACTACAACAATGCCTAGCTTTGACATAGCCCCAGGTGTCTCATGAGAGATGGAGAAGGTTTGGTAGCTATGTGCAGTCTTCCATGCCCTCTTGGCATACCATAACGGGAGTGAGGTGAATGGGGGGGATGCCAGAGGTCATGCAAGGAGCCTGTGACTGAGAAACCTGCTATGTTAGAAAAGCAATGGAAGAGAGGGTGGCTGGGAGAACATGATGGCCATGACGGGGGCATACCAATTGAAAGCAGATCCACACAACAGTAAAATAATGTGGATTGCAAATCATGTGCCCCAAACACTTGGCTAAGGATACTTTGTCACTGATGCAATGGCATTCAGCCATTGCTGACATTTTTATCAGAAAATGACAGCATAATCACAGACCAGTAAGCTGGCTTGATCTAGATTCCCTTCTTTCTCTATACCAACCACTTAAAGCATGACATGGTTTAACCTGCTAAAATTACATGCAGTGGCTAAAACATTTAAATTATGTATAGCTTAAGTGGCAGTAAACATGATCAAACACTTCTTAATACGACATTTTCTGTCTCAGGCTGGCACGTATGCCATGAGCAGGGAATGCAAGTTAAACCCTTCATTACGCTGACGCGCGAGTTCTGAATTAATCAATCTCTTCCTTTCCCCAGCTATGTTTGCATCCCCCCCCCCCTTTTTAAGCACATTGAGTGATACAGCCAAACTTGGCACTCCTAAAAATATTAGTTTGACAAAATTCCCTGCATGGCAGATTTTTTTTAGAGACTTCTGTTAACAAGACAGCTGAGGAAGTATTTTGTTTGAGGGTTTTTTCCCCCCCCTCAAGGGGTTCCCATGATGCAGATGCAGTGATGAATTTCTCAAATTGCTGGTGCTGAGACTCCATTCAGCCTAAAGAAAGTAACACACTCTGCTCTTCCCCACTTCCAGATGTGGGGGTGGGATGATATGGTTACTGAAGGTTACTGAAAGGCACTTCATTCTTTTTATTATGCAAGAGCAAAAAATGTTCGTCTTTTTGATGACTGGGAATAAAGGCAATAGATATTGCAGGGATCCTTGCAGGGTGCTATGTGTCTCTGAAGGTGTGTGCAGAGACACGTTGCCACACCCTTCCAGCTTGGGGACCTGGAGGTTAGACCATCCAAAAGTGTCCCTTCACAGCACATCCCAAGGGCAGCACTTTGTTCTTCTGGGAGTGAATGACAGCCATTGAGTAAAGAGAAAAAAGAAAGGGGCCATGCACAAGGAATACCACTGGGGTAGTGGCTAAACTTGATCGCGATCCCCGCTGTCCCCAGTTTGTTTGGGAGAGCCGGTTTTGATCCTTTTCCCAAGAGTCTTGGAATTTGTAACTCGTTTACTGCTCCCCTAGAGTTCAATGGCAGTTGCTAAGAGTCTAGCTCAGCGTTTTCCAACATTTATCCCCCACCGTACCACTTCATATGGTCCACCTGTTGGAAGTACCACTGGAAGTACTGGTGATGATGTCATCACCAAGTTACTTCTGGATTGAGAGCCAAATACCAATAAGAGCCTTGGGGTGGGCGGGAAGACCTTTTAGAGCACATGAAAAGCAGACTTTGGAGCACTGCCCACTGGGTCAAGCCTTTTACCAATGTTTGTCATGTCACTTCGCTGGTCTTGCTGCCAGGCAGCAGATGATTGGGAGTCCCACAAGTACCACCAGACACCACCTCAAGTACTACCGGTGGTACCCATACCGCTGGTTGAGAAACACTGGTCTAGCTGGTTCCAGTATACATAAATTCTGCCCCTCCACTTGCATAATCCCACCCATTCACATACAAGAATCCCTTGCACATACAAGAATGTGATAAGGAGACCTAGGTCTGCACAAGTAGGGTAATGAATTCTGAAGTTCTAAGATAGATTGACCATGTCAGACTGCAAGTAGCGGGTGTCTTCATTTTGAATGATCCTCTCTCCAAGTAGATTTCTAGTAAAACAAGGAAGGAAGAGTACATCCCAAGTCCTTTCTTTGCCTGCTGTTCTGGTTTTCTCCTTGCAAACTTTGGGACGGAATCATAAGGGAACATTTTAAAAAGTGTGATTCCTCTACCTGAAGTCTGCAGTGGGACAGTCCATTCCACTGCTTCATTCTGCGGTGTTTGTAGACCAAACCTCAAAACGAACCCAGGCAGAGTTGAGTGTGTGAATTGCATGATGCCACTATAGATGATTTCCAAGGTTGATTGTATGAATCTATTTGCCTATACCTCCCTTTCTCACTTCTATTTCAACTCAACTCCCAACAGTGTTATCTAACAGGGCTCATAATATGAACGGGTGGCCTTATTAAATAAATTGTTGGCAACCTTCAGTCTCGAAAGACTCTGGTATCGCGCTCTGATTGGTGGTTCTGGAACAGCGTCTAGTGTGGCTGAAAAGGCCGATTCGGGAGTGACAGTCCCTTCCACACCGGGAGCAAGTGCAGTCTGTCCCTGGTCTGTCTCCCTGGCTATGGGCCTTCCTTCTTTGCCTCTTAGCCTCAGACTGTTGGCAAAGTGTCTCTTCAAACTGGGAGAGGCCATGCTGCACAGCCTGCCTCCAAGCGGGCCGCTCAGAGGCCAGGCTTTCCCACCTGTTGAGGTCCACTCCTAAGGCCTTCAGATCCCTCTTGCAGATGTCCTTGTATCGCAGCTGTGGTCTACCTGTAGGGCCTTCCTTCTTTGCCCCTTCTACTAAGAGACATGCCTTGGGGAGGCTTCAAGATGGCTATTTTAACATAGTGACATATGACGAGTGCTCTGTCCACCTTGAAGCGGTTGCCTGGTGGCTCCACTTCTTGCCCAGAACATTGAGAAAAATATGGTATTCTTGCCCATTATGACTGATGGCCAGTGAAGAGTTTCTTGTCACCTCAATACAAGAGATGTCCTTCACTTGTGAAACAGAGTATTGTATTGTATTGGCAACCTTCAGTCTCGAAAGACTATGGTATCGCGCTCTGAAAGGTGGTTCTGGCACAGCGTCTAGTGTGGCTGAAAAGGCCAATCCGGGAGTGACAATCCCTTCCACACTGGGAGCAAGTGCAGTCTGTCCCTGGTCTGTCTCCCTGGCTATGGGCCTTCCTTCTTTGCCTCTTAGCCTCAGACTGTTGGCCAAGTGTCTCTTCAAACTGGGAAAGGCCATGCTGCACAGCCTGCCTCCAAGCGGGCCGCTCAGAGGCCAGGGTTTCCCACCTGTTGAGGTCCACTCCTAAGGCCTTCAGATCCCTCTTGCAGATGTCCTTGTATCGCAGCTGTGGTCTACCTGTAGGGTGCTTTCCTTGCACGAGTTCTCCATAGAGGAGATCCTTTGGGATCCGCCCATCATCCATTCTCACGACATGACCGAGCCAACGCAGGCGTCTCTGTTTCAGCAGTGAATACATGCTAGGGATTCCAGCATGTGAAACAGAGTATGATGAAGCCATAGGACGAACCAAGCTATTAAAAGGACCTTGCAGTGGGCTTCCTCTTGACAGCCAGCAACGTGACAAGGGGAAGCAGAGCCTGATAGTCCCAACTGAGTTAATAAACTTGATAATTCATGAGCCACTAACTTCTGATGAGAGATTTATGAAGCAATCAGAAGCCAGTGAACATTAACAGTAATGAGTTCATTTCAGTATAAATCAGCACACGAACATGTTGGCATCTGATATTTCCGATGACTAAGATAATACTTGGAGATACTTTGTTTGAGGGGTTCTTCCTTCCATATTTTCTTGCTTATAAAATTATATCAACTGCAAAGTGACCAGATAAATATATTAAAAGACAAGTATAAATATGGTATAAAACTGGGAGATCAGTGTCGGTGCTTGGTAATCTGATGCAGGATTAGCTGTTGTGCTGCCTGCATGAAGGAAACTGTTTGCTTCCAATATGCTCTGCTTGCAATTTTGTAACAGTCCAATCCTAAAGGCAGTACCCCAGCCAGGTGCAGCAGCCCCTGCACAGCCCCGCAGCAGCCACTGAAGGTCTCCTTGGGAAAAGGGACTTTTGTCCCCTTCCCCCAGGTAAAACCCCAAGCCCAGCAATGGCCTTTGTCAAGTCTGCACTGGCTATTTTGCTGGTGCAGACTTGAGAGACTTCATGTCGGATCTTTCAGTCTGACACAGAGTTCAGGATCCAGCGGAGCAGGGGATTTGAACCTGGATCATCCAGGTCTTAGTCCAACTCCCACCCACTAAACCATCCTGACTCTGAATATAGAACTGTTAGAGGTTACATAGGAAGATGCCTTATACCTAGTCATACCTCTGAAGCATCTTGCTCAGTATTGCCTAGATAGAAGCGATTCCAGGGTTTCAAAGAGAAGTCTTTCTCAGTACTACATGGAGATGCTGCAAGAACGGAACCTGAGGTCTTCTATAAGCGAAATGGTTGCTCTCCCTCCAGCCCCTGTCCTCACCTGTGATTTATGATTGTCCCATGAATACACCTCTTCAAACCAATTTCCATGTTTTTGAGGGTGGACTGATTGCAAATTTGACCAGCAAACCACATTTGTTTATTTAATCGAGTGTCTTCAAGAACTTGCGACACCAGCGTAGGCACTAAATATCCACTGAGGCTTAACAATGTATTGCGACATCCCTGATTATAAGGATACTTACAATTATACTTGAGACTAAATAAATTAGGGTTTCCTGGCCACAGCATCTGTAAGAGGCACAGATGGGTCAAGAAATTGTGTGTGAGCTGGTGGAGTGCATGCTGAGATAACAAGATAAACACTTTCACAGTATTTTGTGTGTATGCACACCCTGTATGTGTGTTCATATATGTACGTATGCATCAGTATGTATTTGCTGTGTGTGTGTGTGTGTGTGTGCGCGCGCGCGTGCCAGGCATTGGTCCTCTGTCCTCCACCCAGTACTGGCTGAGCGCCAGCTCGAGCTGAGCCACCTCCAGTGCCGGACCTGTGCAGACTGTCACAGGCATTCCTTACAGCATGTTTGCAACAGTGCGTGCTGGTACTGGGCCGGCGCAAGTCCAGTTGGGTCGGGCTCTTACTTTTGAGTTCACATGCATAGGATTGTGCTGCTTTTTCATGAGCTTGCTTTAGTCCTTATGACTTATTATACCCATGTTGCAGATGGAAAAACTAAGGCTGAGAAGGAGTAGCTTTCTTAAGGTCACCTACCAAGTGCATGGCAGAGGTGGGAACCAAAACAAGGAAATCTGGATTCCCCGCTCAGGATCTTAACCACTGAACAACATCAGCTCTACACCACATGTGAGAAAAATAACAAATACCAATGATGGGATCAAAGAACTCTGGGATGGCAGAGTCCATGACTATATTATGTACAGTGATGAGTCACAGCAGGAACAGTGGCTTTTACAATAGCAACAAAATGTGATAGTGTAGTCTTCAGTTATCATGCCAAAAGGTAGACTTCAGCAGTGAGGTCAGTCCCCTTGTACAATTTGTAATAGGATAAGACACCAGGCTTGCCTTGCCGCAGGGCTCCTTTTCAGTGAATAACAATTCTTGATTATGCATCATCAAGAGGACCATAGCAGAGTGCAGGTCAGGCAGTGAAAATGTCTCCAGGCCATCAGAATAATCCAGGAATAGCATCTTGTTTGTCTGCTGGTGCCACACAAGCATTCAGTACTAGCGCTTGGATATTCCTGCAATTCTTCCGGTCTAATAGAAGTCCTGATGACCTTTTGGGCCAGCAGGATAAGAAACAGAAAGCAAATGAGTTGATACCTTTTTCAACTGGATGAGCTAGCTGTTTAAAATTCTGGAAGCAAGCAAGCAAGTTCTTACACGGCTGCACAAATGGCTGTGGTTTTCTAAGTTTTGAAAGAGTTGGCTGGGGCAGGCAAAATGGAGGTTTATAAAAGTAAATATAAGATGAAAAAAATGGAGACAAAGTTCCTCTCTCTCTCTCTCTCTCTCTCTCACACACACACACACACACACACACACACACACACACGCCCGCACGCACGCACACGCACACGCACACACACACACATGCACACACACTGCTATGGGATGTGGTGATGGTCAAAAGCCAAACTGGCTTTAAAAGGGGATTTGATAAATACATGGTCTTATGAAAGCCTATTAATCAAGATGGTCACATAGAAGCCTCATAATCAGAGACTGTCAGTTTACCAAGACAGCAATCAGATCATACACTGAATACCAATTGCAACCCTAGGAAAGGTCTGTTTCCTTCATGTCCTCTCCTCCTGAGCTTGATCTGATTGGTGGAAAACAGGACGCTGGAATATCTAGCCTGACCACTTGGTGATACAACGCTTTTGAAAATCTGTTGTGAAAATGACTGCATTAGAGCAGAACTGCAACAGCCACAAGGCTTTACCATCTGGGTTTCAGGCTGCAAGGAAAGGCCTCTCTTTTGGCATTTCTTGAGGGATGATGCTCCTAGTAGCTGTCACGTATTGATCATCATCCTGGCAGTGGAGTCTCCACTCACAACACTGTTCACTGCCACTTCCTATTTCCCTTCAGCCCCAAACAACAGAAGCATTGCTGTCACTCTGATTTGGCTACATGACAAAACCACATAGCCAACCAGAGATGGGGAGCCAGCTTAGCGATGACATCGCAAAACCAAATTAGAGTTGGGGCTATGCTTTCTGCCCTCACTCTGGCACAGCCAAAGAAACAACATTGCAGGGCATGCATTGGCCACCATATAAGGTGAGAGCGAAGAGAGTGAGTAAAATCTTCCCCCCTGCAAAGCCCTCTTTTGATTAAAGATGTTCGTTTTTGAATGCTCAGTTTAGCCTAAGTGCAACTACTTCAATGACAGTTGTGTTTAAGGACCCAATCCTATCCAGCACAGGTGCCTCCAAACGGCCACTGCCAGATCCTGTGCCGGATCAGTCCAGGCTGAAGGTCTCCTTGGGGAGGAAATTCGTCCACTTACCCCGAGTGAAGCCCCAGCCTGCTCAGTGGGGCTTCCTGGCACAGTCTCAAAAACTCTCATATCAGGCTTTCAACCCTGACATTTGTCAGGATAGGATTCAGTGGAGGAAGCCTCTGCCAGTTCCACCCCATCCCAGACCAGTTCCTCCCCTTGTTCCACCCTTTCCCCACCCAGAAATGCCTTTTCCTACTCTCCTGCAACCCTCCTCAAGTCTTTGTGCCGCTCTATGCTTACCTGCTTGCTCGTACGGGCTGGGGGCTCTTCTGCAGTGTCAACAAGGCAACACAGGCCTGCCCACCAGTACTGCTTCCACCCAGGGTGGTGCAAGTGTGGCTTACAGCACATTGTTTACACCCACTGCCAGTGCTAGGGCTACAGCAGCAGCCTAGCATTGGGCTGCCCATATTATCTGTCTTGTTTCCCCTTATTTCAAATGCATCTTTTGCTGCTGCTTCTGCTCCTGAAAGCAAAGTTTTCTTTCCAAACAGAATTGGAGTCAGAAGTGGGTGAGGAGCGGGGGCACTCTCCACAAAAGAGTGAAGCGGTATAGGCTCCAAAAGGTCAATGAGTACAAAATTTCTGACTTCAGGTCTGAAACTTTTAAGGTCCCTGTAAAGAAACGTGGAGTACGAAGCAAAATCTTTTTTATCTCTGAGCACGGTGCGTGAGGCATTGGGGAATTATAGCATATCTTCGGGTTTTCCAAGGATGAACTAAAAAAGACTTGACATTTGCAGATACTCTGCTGAAAGTTAACTGGATGCTGTAAATCTCAGAGAGCTAAACTGGAACTTGCTGATCCCTGATGTCTCTCTTAGCATAGCCAGGCCTCATTTGGTTTGTTTAAAATCCTAATCAGGAAAGAAACTGCTTAAGGTTCTAATCCTGGATGCACTTACTGGGGAGGGAGCCCCACTGAATTCCATGTGGCATATGTGTGGATAAGTAATGTAGATTTGCATTTCCAGCTTCCACAAACTACATATAGCAATGATGATATGTAGCATTTGCATAGTGTTGTCTGAGAACGGACTTTCCTGTTGGCTCCTTCACTTGATCCCTCTTAAGGAAGGGTCATCACTCAGTCACAGTACATGTGCTCTGCATGTAATAGGTACCAAAATCAATCTCTGACACCTCCATTTACAGGGAACCGATTAGAAAAGGTCAGACAGAACTTGAACTGTTTTGAGGAAGGGAGAGAAAAATCACACCCTTGGTGTCAAAGTCTCTGAATATATCAGTTGTCCACACACAGTCCCAGTCGGAACAGAAAGTTTTCCTCTGGGTCAGGAACAACCGGGGCGGGGGGGAGGTATTTTGGAAACCAGGATCATTTCACTGTCAGGGAAATAACATTCTGACCTGCAGCACCACTGAAATTCTAATCTTATCCTAGGCAGACCCAGCATGACCAGTGGAGGACAGAGTGCTTCTGTTGTAAAGCCCTCTATGTGCTGGCCCAGCCAGGATTGGGTCATCAGTTTGGATGATCTTGAACTAGAGGGATCAATGGTCTGCCCAGGATGACCAGATACAATGGAGGACAAAGTGCCTATACCTTTAACCAGTATATAGGGCATTTTGGCAGGTGTAGCTTTTTAAACCCTTCCATGTTGAGCTACACCTGCCTAAATGCCCTCTTCTATACACTGGTTAAAGTATAGGAACTTTGTCCTCCATTGTATCTGGTCACCCAATCCTGATGACCCAATCCTGACTGGGCCGTCACACAGAGGGCTTTACAACACTGGAACACTGTTCCTCTGCCGTAACATGGCCTCTGATGGTGGCCATTTTTGGTGCAGTGCCACACCTGGTGGCAACACTGGAGGCCCACCACTGGACCTAAAATGGTAGATGCAACAATAGTGGGGACGGAATGAGGCAGGGAAAGAAATAACAGAGGAGTGAAGGGAGTGAACAGGACAGGCACGGAGGCAGACCAGGGGATGTACAGCTGGCACTTGTGTACACTGACATCCCAATCCCATGTGTCTCCCTTACCACCACCACCATTACACACCTTGGATTTTGGCCTGATAAACAGAGGAGGGCGGCAGTGTGTGCTTTCCCCTGGATAAATGAGCAAACGTTCACTTACCCCATGAAAACCTTTTCCAGTTGCCCCCTCCTGCATATATAGTGCATGATCCATTGGCACAATTTGGGTACTGTTGGGCTGCCTCTCTCTAAGGTATCAGAACAGGAGCGCTACGTGGAGATGCCAGGAACTGAACCTGAACCTGTTGGCAAAGCATGCAATCTTCTGCTGAGCTCTAGCCCCCAGTCTTATGAGGCAACATTGTTTGTTCACGTTTTCAATTGTAGTGTTGCAAATCATTTAAGAAAGACGAAGAAAAGAGAGGTACCCTCTTTGTATGCCAATAAATGTTGATTTGATTTGCATATGTGCTTGGAGATCCTGCTCCCCAGAGAAATACCCTTTCCCAACCCACCATGCCAGTGCTTGGTACAAATGCACTTTTCCAGAACCGGGGCCTGGAGCAAGAAACAGCTTCTGGGGCTGAGCGACAGGTAAAACATGATGGTTTTTGCTGACCTCAGTAAAAAGAGAAGGAAGCAGATGCTGTTAGCATTTTGAAACTCTTCCCTGACTGCTCTTCCTTTGATATGAAATGTAAGTGGGTTTTCTTGCTCTATTCCTACTCTAATGAGCTTGGGACCTAGCATTTCAAATAGCTGAAAAAACTAAATAAAGGTAGCTAAATCAATAGCCTTTTCAAGAATCCTTATATGCAGTGGGCATGCACACCAATGCTCTTGCCACTCATTTGAAGTTAACAAGCCTACTTTGGAGTTAGTAGCTTCAAGACACTAAATCAGTGGAAGTTTCGCTCTTCAAATAGGTAACAGGTGTCAGGTATTTACATAAGAAGGAACCAATGGTGGGCCAAAGGGGAGGCTTTATAATGTGCCAGTTTCACTCCTGTCAGCTGCTATTATTTTTCCTGGAAAAGATCAATAGCCATCTGGCTCTTCCCTCTTAGAAGAGGGAAGTGGTCTCATCCACTGTCCATGGTGCCCAGTTCTTTTTTTAACCCACCATCCCTCTTGAGAACAGTGCCATGTGGTGATACAGCATTGCTCCCAGGGGAATTGTGGGTTAAAAAATTGAGTCCTATAGCCTATGTATAAGACAGTTCTGGGAGGGGAAGAGCCAGATGGTGGTTGATCTCTTGCAGACCTATTAGTGACAGAAACGGAGAGAAATAAGCCTCTCCCCCAATTTCAAAACATAATTTCAGATTAACGAATCCACCAATTTTCATTTCATCCCACTGTTTAAAACCTCCCCACGAACACAAGCTGCTTTTTGCCTCACTGGGGAGAAGTTTTAAATGTGTTTTTAAAAGGTCTATTTCCCAGCATTTGTTCACACCACACGTTCACTACAGCTCAGGGATATTTGAGCCAGATGATAAATAAAGACCGAATACTGAGAGGCAAGAAAATAAAAAGTGGAAAAAAAAAAATCTAAAGAACCCCCTTCCTTTTTCAGACTAGAAGATGAGTGATTAAATGGCTAAGCATGGAATGTAATTATTGACAAACTGATAAAAGAAAGCAGAGTGGCTTATTTGCTTTGATTTTTTCCATGTCATAAAGAACTGGCAGTTACATTTAATTTGGCTGACGTTTACCTGACTATTATGGATGGCTGGAATCAAACAAGAATTTCCAAGAGTTAGCATAACACACTAATCAGACATGTTTGGGTTGGTTATTTGTTCCAATAAACTTAAGTACTTTAGCTGCATGTCCATTACATTTAGCAGCTTCTACTTAAAATAATTGAGGAATGGTGATTGAGCTAAGATGTCCAGGCAATGAAGTTCAGGGGTGCTCTGGGCCAGATGTGATTTATTAGGAGAAGTATGGATGTAATATATTTAAGGATGTCCAGGCAGCCTGCAAACAGAGTCAAGTATTTACAAACCCTCCCAAGTGGATGTCTTCCAAGCTCAAGCCTCTACAAACCATCAATCCAATCGCTCACATAGTCTTGAATCAGCCCACAACTGCTTGACAGCCCAATCCTATCCAATTTTCCAGCACAGGTGCATTCTTGGCAATGGGGTGTGTGCTGCATCCTGTGGTGGTTGGGTAATCATGGAGGCCTCCTCAAGGTATGAGAATGTTTGTTTTTTGTTTGGGCTGCATTGCGGCTGCAGTGGTGCTGGAAAGTTGGAGAGAACTGAGCCCTGAATCTTTGCAAATGCTAAGTATCCGCAGAAGTGTACAATGGTTCAAATGAAAAGAGCCTTTTGCAAGCCATTGATTCACTCTCAAAGTTTAGAACTTCTGCAGCAAATCCATGCTGATTTCGAATCTGGTCTCCAACAGGGGAGTGAAATATTTCAAGCTCCCCTGGTACAATGTTTGCTAACCTCTCTAACTTTATTCATTATACTTTTTTAAAGCTTAATCCTCCTCCAATGAACTCAGTGCAGTATCTATGGGCTGTTCAGCCCCCATCACCACTCCTTTTTTCTTCACAACAACCCTAGGTAGGTCTGGAGATCGAGTGTTAGCTTTGTGTTTGAGCAAGGATTTCAACCCGACCTACATCCAACAACCTGTTCACTCCACTCCAGGGGGGAATATTCACTTTATTCCAGTGTGCACCAGAGTTCTTTCCATTTGCATTGTACCTAGTTCTCCTAGAATTAAGGCAACCACTTGGCTATTCTGGACAACCTAGGAGTATTGTTGGCTAAACCCTTGAGGTCTGAAGGTTAAGTCATGGAGAGAGGGGAGTTCCTTATCTCTGTGCACTGCTTGCACAGAGTGACCAAGCATATGATGCTACCTTACACAGAGTCAACTCATTGGTCCACCAGTACTGTCAACAATGAATGGAAAGAGTTCTCTGGGGCTTCAGTCTTCTCCACGCCTACCTAGAGATGGTGAAAACAGATCCAGAGACCTTCGCCATGCAAAGTAAATGTTCAGCCATTGAGATACAGCCCCTTCCAATGCTTTGATGTGATGTGGCTCCTCAGGGTCTCAGACATAGGACTTTTTCATCACCTAAGTTCCTTTGACACTGCAAGTATCCCCTGGTGTCCATGGATCTATTGATCCACAGTTCCCAATGCCCCTGTGTCCATTAACTTTGTTTATATTCGTTACAGTCACGTGAGATAACTCCTGCTTTAAACAAACGAGCAGGCAAGCAGACTCTTGCAATTACTGTATGTCTCTTGCTTTAACAGACAAGCAGGCAGGCTAGAAGGGAGACTAAGAGTGAATGTTTTCTTCCTGTTGAAGTTTGCTCTAGTATCTGCCTGCCTGCTTGTCTGTTAACGCAGGTGACTTGCAGTAACTGCCTGCCTGTTTATTCGCCTACAGCAGTGTTCTTCCACTTTTGGATTGGGACTCAATGGGGTCATGAAGCCTCAGTTGTGGGGTTGGAGCAACTTACAGGAATTTAAAAGGCTGAAGATCACTGGACTAGAGCACCAACAGGGAAAGAGGGAAGCATCTGGTGTATCCGTTCAGGTACTTGGAGACTGTGCCCCAGTCCTGCTCAGGTTCTTAGCAATTGTGCTAAAATAGCTTTCATTAGTGCCAGGCTTTTTCTGTTATCTCTAATATTTGATTACAATGAACAGTGCAGGGAGGGAATTATAGGGTAGGGCAGTGGTTCTCAGATGTTTAGCACTGGGACCCACATTTTTAGAATGAGAATCTGTCAGGACCCACCAGAAGTGATGTCATGACTGGAAGTGACATCATCAAGCAGGAACATATTTAACAATCCTACCCACACTTACCCAGAAGGAAATCCCATTGACTATCATGATTAAAAGCATATACATAGTAGCCTGTTAAAAGTACAGAACTGTAACATTTCTCCAGTTGTAGTCACATACCAGGGTAGTATCAAGTCTAATATATTAAAAATAAAATATTGAAATGAATGGGGACCCACCTGAAACTGGCTTGCGACCCACCTAGTGGGTCCTGATCCGCAGTTTGAGAAACACTGGGGTAGGGAATAGGCAGTGATGGGGGCAAGAGTGGGAGCATATGGTCCTGGGAGGAGGACAGGATCAACCGTAGAGTCCCTTCTTTCTTTCTTTCTTTCTTTCTTTCTTTCTTTCTTTCTTTCTTTCTTTCTTGATTGATTGATTGATTGATTGATTGATTGATTGATTGATTGATTGTGGTCCTGGCACAAAAAAGGTTAAAGGCCACTAGTTTAAAGCAAGGGACATTTCGTGCAACTATAATGAAGATAAACAAAGGGAATGTGCTGGGGGGGCAGAGAGAGTTCTATTTTATCCACAGTATCTGGAGAGGGAGGCAGATACAAATCCCCATGGATACAGGGGGTGGCACCTGTAGACATGTTCGGAGCTGAACCTGGGATCTCCAACATGTGAAGCTGATACGCTTCTACCATGCTAGTGCCCCTCCCTGGGAAACACATAGAGTGCAGTAGACACATGTTCTTTGGCAGGTGCTGCATTGTGAAGTAGCTTTTCTTTTCCAATTGCCACAATTTTAATTAAGATCCGCTTATGCCATGTGAGTCTATAGATTATATTTCTAAAGCGCTTACACTCCAGCTGTGTTCTTCCTTTTGCAACCCTCTTGTTATATATATATTTTTTCCTCCTTTAAGCTGCTATTACCATTTAAAGGAGTTTCATCCTTTTTCTCCCTTTTCCAAGACAAAATCAAATTATGGCTGGCACTGAAAAATAAGCCTTAATTTGATAACCTTGAAAGTGGGCCAAAGAGAGAAACCACAGGAGGAAAGAGGGGAGGGGATAAGTACATATTTGAGCTTGCAATCTTATGCACACTTTCCTGGGAGTAAGCTCCACTGAATACAATGGGACTTGCTTATGAGGAGACATGCTTCGACTTGTGCTGCCAGTCTTTCCAAGGATGTGATTTGTAGTGAAATCATGAAACTTCGAGGAATGGAAATGATGCTCAAAATAGGGTTGCAGTTTTATTTATTTTATTTACAGGTTGAACCTCATTATTCGCGTGGGTTCCCTTCAAAGCACTCACGTGGATGGCAAAAAAAAAAAAAAAAACAACACTACAGCAAATCAATTTAAAAAACAAAGTTTATTTGCTCCTGTGATTTAAAAACAGCCTTGCTGACCTTTGTGATGTAAGATAAGAGTCATTAACAAGACAATCCATCAATCAGTCCTCAGCTTCACTCAGCTGCTCCCTTCACCAATGCAAAGTGATCACCTTTCTTTCACTACTCAGGGGGAAGGGAGGGGTCACCTGGAGAGAGATGGATTATCAGCCAGCTACCCTCTCTCTCTCTCTCTCTCTCTCTCTCTCTCTCTCTCTCTCTCTCTTATTAAGGAGGCTATTGCTAAAGGACTGTTCAGTTTTTGAAACTGATTTTAAAGGGGTGCATTTTTTTCCCCTTCTACAGGGACCAGCACATTCCTTCTCATTTGCAGGGGCCATTCTTGTTGAGTCAAATTCGTGAATAAAAAATCCGTGTATAAATAGGCTGGACCTGTACTTCTTTTTGACAGTTTTATACTGCCCTTCCTCCAAGGACCTCATAGTAGCACATTTGTGCTTCCGTGGGTGGGAGCCACATAAGCGCATTCAGATGCACCGACGCGCGGAAGCAGGCAGAAGCCTCCGCGGCAGCTCCCACACCACTGCTTGTGTCAGCACTCTCACGCCAATGCAAGCAGCAAAGGTAAGCGTGGGGGGGCGGGACAGGGGGTGTGGGGGCATGGGAAGGGGGCGTTTCTGGGCAGGGGGAGGGCGGGCAATGGGGGGCCCCAGGGGTGGGCACGTGGGGAGCTGGGAGTGGGGCTGGGACCCAGCGGTTATGCCGGATCCCAACCCCCGTCCCAGGAGAGAACAGAGCGGCTTCCAGCCACTCCGCTCTCCTCGGACTTGCACCACCTCCAGAGGTGGCGCAGGTCTGAGGAGACCCATAGGGGCGCACAGCCCTTACCCAGGGTAAGGGGGAAAGCTTCCTCTTGCCCATGGCTGAGCCGCTGCTTGCCTGCTTGCCAGCCACCTTTTCTGAGCTGGAAAAGGTCTGTTTTTTTTTGGAAGAGAGGAGTTTATTCCAGTGAAATCCTCTAGCCTATATTATATTAGCATCAGAAGGATGGCCATTGAGATGATTAAATTGACCGAAACACTTTTTAAAAGTGCTGGCAGCTGATCTAATCCGAGGAGTATATGCCATTTTGAAATTTCCATTGTAATAATTGGCTTTATTAATTCATTGTTAATCATAAATGTTTTTAAGTGGTGATACTTAATCTTGCCTCGGAGTTTCTTTTCCCAGTGCTAAGAGTGCCATCTATAGGGGGAATCGTTTTACTGCCTCTGGTATTCCAATTCAGATGGTAGTTTCAATTCAGAAGAGTACTGAGATGATGCCTTTGAATGCGGTGGCACCTCAGAAATTAAAGGGTTCATTGTGGAACAACAACCTATTCACAGTGTGTACGATGCAGAAGTCTGGGGCTCATTTTTCTCTACGAAAAGATCAGTGGTAAGGTAAAGATGTTCGTGTAGGACACCGAGCCCCACACAAATGGACAGGATCTGGTGGACCTCTGCTCCGCCAGACCTGCCTCCCTCCCTTCCTGCTCTCTCCCCCCGGCACGCCTCCTGCCAGCCCTCTCCCCTCCTCCCACCTCCCTGTCACGCCTCCTCCCCTCCCTCTCTCTGCCCTCCACCTGCCTCCCCCTCCCCGCCTCCCTCCCCGCTCCCGCTTACTGTGCCGCGGCTCGGTAGTCTTACAGCACGTTTGCGACAGTGCGCGCTGACAGTAAGCCAGCGCATTGAGCTCAGGATTGGGCTCTAAATCAGCAATTTTTCAACCAGTGTGCCGCAGCACATTGGTGTGCCTCGAATGGTCTGCAGATGTACCGCCAGAGTTTGGGGGAAGATCATATATTAGTAGGGCAGTTGAGGGCTGTGAGCCTCCAGTTAGCAGTGCCGTGTACCTTGTCAATGGTAAAAAAAACCGATGGTGTGACTTGACAATTTTAGAGATGGAAAAGGTTGAAAATCACTTATCTAAATATTAAAAAGTTTGTTTTTTTTTTCTTTTTAAACTGAGCTGATGCTGGTAGAAATGTCTGCAATCTTTGCTCGAAAAAAATCAAAACATTCTTGCTCATTCATATCAAATAATAATGAAAACCATAATTAGTAACAGGACTCATCATAGCCCTTCAGGCTTCTAAGATAGCACACGGAATGCTCCTCCCGCTGACCTGCTGGTGTGCTCTGCTCTGGTAAAGTAAGAAATGGAGAAAGTAAAGTAAGAAATGGAGAAAGTAATGAATTAGGTCAGGGGTCTCCAAACTCTGGCCCGGGGGCCAAATGCAACCTGCGGCCAGCCTCTATCAGGCCCACAGCCAGCCTCTGATCCCCTGACAGCCTCTGGCCCAGTTGACCAAACACAACCGGAGTTGTGCTTGTGGGGTTGGGGAATGGGGGTCCATTTAAGCGTGTGTGCTTTATTTCTTGGGCTGTGTTGGTGCTTGGAGAAATCCTGGGCATTTGATCCTATTCATTCATCTAAATTCCATCTCGAATGTATTTATTTAAAAAAAATTTTCTGGCCCTCGATACTGTACCAGATATTTGATGCAGCCCTTCAGCCAAAACGTTTAGAGACCCCTGAACTAGGGCATCTTCAGTGCTCAATCCTACCACTCCCCTTTCTTCCAAACTTCCGCTCCATTCCCTTTTCTCCAGCCCTTGAAAGTCATTGCCGGTTAGGACAGAGAATGCTGACCTAGATGTTGACTTGACTCTAGCCCAGGAGTGCCCAAACCCTGGCCCTGGGGCCACTTGCGGCCCTCGAGGTCTCTCAATGCGGCCCTCAGGGAGCCCACAGTCTCCAATGAGACTCTGGCCCTCCGGAGATTTGTTGGAGCCCGTACTGGCCCAACACAACTGCTCTCTGTGTGAGTGTGACTGTTTGACCTCTCACATGAGCTGTAGGATGAGGGCTCCCTCCACTGCTTGCTATTTCACGTCTGTGATGGAGTAGCGGCAGCAAAGGAAAGGCCAGCCTTACTTTGTGCAAGGCCTTTTATAGGCCTTGAGCTATTGCAAACCTTCATTCATTCATTTTTAATATATTTATTTATGTAAACTTATGTAAACTTATTCAAATTTTAAATGTAAATTAATTCTTCCGCCTCTGGCCCCCGACACAGTGTCAGAGATAATGTGGCCCTCCTGCCAAAAACTTTGGACGCCCCTGCTGTAGGCATTCACAGCAAGTAGTGATGGGGAATCCCAGAGCCACTCAGTTGTTTGTCAGCCTGCCTTGGTGCATGATAAGGGAAGAATCGAAGTCCTGGTTCACCTCCACCAATCTGAACCAAGAGATAAGGTGACCAGCTTGGGAATGTCAGTCTGGAATCTAGCTAAAGGATCTCTGAGTTTAGAACTGGATATTGATGCTGAGTTGCAGGCATCTCTAAAATCAGGCAAGCGTAGAAGCTCAGATTCCTTGTCCTTATCTGAGATCTTGCCTATTCAGAAGCATCATGCTGCCTGCCAGTGATAAGGCCTGATGTTGCCTGCACTCGCTCAATCTATATTGGAAGAAGGGTTTGAGGCCAGGACACCCACAGGCTCAGGTCCATCTTGCCCAGACTCAGTCCATGCAGTCACAGGTTCAAGACACACAATCCTTGGCAGTGGTGAAGAAAAGAAAGAATGTGGGAAGAGGATATCAAGAAAAGTCATGGGAAGAGGTGTTGCACATGATGAATATGAATATCGAAAGTTCGTATTTGGAGCCTCACCTTCCTTCAAGTCATACATCTGTCATTGTTTATGCTGATCTATGCTTTGGTTCTTTGGTCTCCATTGTATCTGCAAGCTGTGATGCAACGGCCGCTGACCAACTTTTCCACCTCTATTAAATTTACTCTTTGATTCCATGCACATTTCTATCTGCCTCCCAAAGACTGAGGTATTAAATCTTCAGAATTAGCTTAACATTGCAAGGAGCATTTTAATGTGTTCAGGCCTAACACACATTACAGGACTTTTAGACCCTGACGGGCCTCGTGGTTTGTTTTCTATTCTGCAACCATAAGCAGGATTTTTCATTTGTTTTCTGAAAGAAATGGATCTGTGAGCCCGGCTGGTTGTTATTCTAATTCATCCTGACTTGTTGCAAGGTTTTGCAGCTGACAATTGGTTTTGATAATCTATTCTAAAGCATTCACTTCTACAAATACAATGCCGCACCTTTTTTTCTTTCACTTATTAAGGATCACACACAAAACAACTTTGAACCGTTTTCTTACATCCCGCAAGACATGTGTGAAATAATCCTGGGGATTATTTCATTTATGACAATGATGGTTAATTGGTCGTTTCTGTAGCATTCTTCAGTGCAAAAAGGTGATTTGCATATCTGTGACCTGGCTGAGGTTCAGAGCAGCTGGTTCACACAAGTACATTGACCACATGGTGACCACACATGTTGCATCAAGAGGTGACTTGCTTGTATGAATGAGTCGTCACACATCAAGATACACATGGAAAACATTCATTTCTCTTCACACCTCACCTCACATTCTTCCAGTGGAACTAGTTGGTGTACTTGGTATAACAGTGTTGGCACAATATATGTGGTTATACGATCACATCAGATCTTGTCTGATCTTGGAAGCTAAGCAGGGTCAGGCCTGGTTAGTACTTGGATGGGAGACCGCTTGGGAATACCAGGTGCTGTAGGCTTATACCATAGTCTTTCGAGACTGAAGGTTGCCAACCACCATTCAGGGGTGGATCTGCCCTGTATAGAATCATAAAATATTAGAGTTGGAAGGAACTGTGAAGGCCATCTAGTCCATCCCCTTGCTTTGTGCAGGCAATTTCGGCTGCTAATTTTTTTTTTTAGGAAAATAATAGAGTCACATGATTCTCTATTTTCTTAACAAACAGCGCAAAGATGCCAGAACTTTACAGAACTCAGGACTTAAACCCAGCATCCCCTGAGATCATGCAATGGGAACAAGGCTAATTTGCCTGTTGAGTACAGGAGTGTTCTCATGTGAATCTTGCGTGAGCACTTTCTCCTCCCCCTAACCTATTGGGCAGTGGTATTGAAACTGACGCACCAGTCTGAAGGCTCTGGCCTCTGCCCCTTAAGGGACGGGGGCAGGGGGGAAGGCAGCTAACAGGGCTGCAGGGACTGGGATACACTCACCAGACCCTGCAGCAGCCATCCTAGGGTGTGGGGAGCCCTATGTAGGGCTCCCCAGGTCGTCAAAAGTGAAAGTGAATGGCTGCTGCAGGAACTGGTGAGTGCATCCCAGTCCCTGCAGCCCCGTTAGTGATGCAATCCTAGGGATCGCATTGCTGCCCTCCCCCCCGCCGCACCCGCTGCCTGCCTCCCCTCCCCTGAAAGCCCTTACTGTGGTTTTCAAACTCCTGGAGAGTTTGAAAACTGCAGCTATTGAGTAATCCAGTTTGTTACCAGGGCCCCCATGCATTACCATGAGAGGTTCCTGGGTTCCTCCTAGGGTGGCTGGTGGAAGCACCTCCCTTTCATTTTGTGAGGGTGGACAGGGTAGGAACTGAAACCATTAGCCTGCCCAGCTAAACCTGGTAAGCTTGGAGTGAGAGAGGACAAGAGGGAAGAGCCTGGGCAGGGGGAGAGATCAAAGGGGGAGACCAGGGTGAGGAAGAAGGAAAGGGAGACAAGGAAAACAAAGCAAGCTGTGCTGGGACCACAATCATGATTTACCCCAAGGGACGGATTGAGGGGTGATCTTTTTCCTCTCACACAACACCAGAACCAGGAGACATTCAATAAAACATGAGAGTTAGAACAGACAAATGAGAATGTTTCTTTACCCAGTTTTTAATTAGTCTGTGGAACTCCGTGCCACAGGATGAGGTTGTATGATTATATGCCTCTGGGGCATAAGTCATGGGTGTGTCCTCGGTGCAAGGAGCTCCAGGGTCTCAGGGAACGCGTCCGCTCCCTTGAAGCCTTGGTGGCTGACCTGGAGAAGCGCAGGCAGCCAGAGGAGGACCGTGGGGAGACTTCTGGGGACGATCAGGCTTCGTCCCAACCTCAGGCGTGCAGCTCCTCAGCTGCCCGGGTGGGAAGTCTCGGGACTGGAGGACGTCATCCTGGAGAGGAGGGAAACAATCCCCTAGGGGGGATCCCTTCTCCAGGGGATGGGCCCGTATCCGAGCGCACTCGGGATACTCCTCGGCGGGAGCGGGGTGGGGGGCTTCTTGTAGTGGGGGATTCGATTATTAGAAACATAGAGAGGGGGGTTTGCGACGGATGTGAGGACCGCATGGTGACTTGCCTGCCTGGTGCGAAGGTTGCGGACATCACTTCTCGTCTAGACAGGCTAGTAGACAGTGCTGGGGGAGAGGTAGCGGCTGTGGTGCATGTCGGCACCAACGACGTGGGCAAGTGTAGCTGGGAGGTCCTGGAGGCCAAATTTAGGCTTTTAGGCAGGAAGCTGAAAGCCAGGACCTCAAAGGTAGCGTTCTCTGAAGTGCTACCTGTTCCACGCGCAGGGCCAGCTAGGCAGGCGGAGATCAGGGGTCTCAATGCGTGGATGAGACGGTGGTGTAGGGAGGAGGGGTTTAGATTCGTTAGGCACTGGGGAACGTTTTGGGACAAGCGGGGCCTGTACAAGAGGGACGGGCTCCATTTGAACCAGAACGGAACCAGACTGCTGGCGCATAACATTAAAAAGGTGGCAGAGCAGCTTTTAAACTGATCCCTGGGGGAAGGCCGACAGGAGCCGAGGGGCATCCGGTTCGGGACTCCTCACCCCTATGGGATGAGGATGGGGAGGTTAGAGAACAAGACAAAGGCAGGGTAGGAGAAGAAATTGGGAAAGGTAGGGAGATGGGATGTGATAGACGGTTTGGCAAAATGAGAGGATGCGGGGACAAAGGAGCGAATAAGCAGCCCATCCTGGGGCATTCCGTGTATAAATGCTTTTATGCAAATGCCCGAAGTCTACGAGCAAAGGTGGGAGAACTGGAATGTCTGATGACAACGGAAAATATTGACATAGTGGGCATAACGGAAACCTGGTGGAATGCGGAGAATCAGTGGGATACCGCAATCCCGGGCTATAAACTCTACAGGAGGGACAGGCAGGGGCGTGTTGGAGGTGGGGTGGCCCTTTATGTTAAGGAAGGGATAGAATCCAGCAAAGTAGAGATTGAAGGTGGGTCCGACTCCACCGTAGAATCTCTGTGGGTTAAATTACCAGGCTTGTGCAGCGATGTAATACTGGGGGTGTGCTATCGTCCTCCAGACCAGAAATCTGATGGGGACCTTGAAATGAGGAAACAGATCAGGGAGGTGACAAGGAAGGACAGGGTTGTAATCATGGGGGACTTCAATTATCCTCATATTGACTGGGTCAATTTGTGTTCTGGTCACGATAAGGAAACCGGATTTCTTGACGTGCTAAATGACTGTGGCTTAGATCAGCTAGTCACGGAGCCCACCAGAGGACTGGTGACTCTGGATTTAATTTTGTGCGGTACGCAGGACCTGGTTAGAGATGTAAACGTTACTGAGCCATTGGGGAACAGTGATCATGCTGCGATCCGTTTTGACGTGCACGTTGGGGGAAGAATACCAGGCAAATCTCTAACAAAAACCCTTGACTTCCGACGGGCGGACTTCCCTCAAATGAGGAGGCTGGTTAGGAGGAGGTTGAAAGGGAGGGTAAAAAGAGTCCAGTCTCTCCAGAGTGCATGGAGGCTGCTTAAAACAACAGTAATAGAGGCCCAGCAGAGGTGTATACCGCAAAGAAAGAAGGGTTCCACTAAATCCAGGAGAGTGCCCGCATGGCTAACCAGCCAAGTTAGAGAGGCTGTGAAGGGCAAGGAAGCTTCCTTCCGTAAATGGAAGTCTTGCCCTAATGAAGAGAATAAAAAGGAACATAAACTGTGGCAAAAGAAATGTAAGAAGGTGATAGGGGAGGCCAAGCGAGACTATGAGGAACGCATGGCCAGCAACATTAAGGGGAATAATAAAAGCTTCTTCAAATATGTTAGAAGCAGGAAACCCGCCAGAGAAGCGGTTGGCCCTCTGGATGGTGAGGGAGGGAAAGGGGAGATAAAAGGAGACTTAGAGATGGCAGAGAAATTAAATGAGTTCTTTGCATCTGTCTTCACGGCAGAAGACCTCGGGCAGATACCGCTACCCGAACGGCCCCTCCTAACCGAGGAGTTAAGTCAGATAGAGGTTAAAAGAGAAGATGTTTCAGACCTGATTGATAAATTAAAGATCAATAAGTCACCGGGCCCTGATGGCATCCACCCAAGGGTTATTAAGGAATTGAAGAATGAAGTTGCAGATCTCTTGACTAAGGTATGCAACTTGTCCCTCAAAACGGCCACGGTACCAGAAGATTGGAGGATAGCAAATGTCACGCCTATTTTTAAAAAGGGAAAGAGGGGGGACCCGGGAAACTATAGGCCGGTCAGCCTAACATCCATACCGGGTAAGATGGTGGAATGCCTCATCAAAGATAGGATCTCAAAACACATAGACGAACAGGCCTTGCTGAGGGAGAGTCAGCATGGCTTCTGTAAGGGTAAGTCTTGCCTCACGAACCTTATAGAATTCTTTGAAAAGGTCAACAGGCATGTGGATGCGGGAGAACCCGTGGACATTATATATCTGGACTTTCAGAAGGCGTTTGACACGGTCCCTCACCAAAGGCTACTGAAAAAACTCCACAGTCAGGGAATTAGAGGACAGGTCCTCTCGTGGATTGAGAACTGGTTGGAGGCCAGGAAGCAGAGAGTGGGTGTCAATGGGCAATTTTCACAGTGGAGAGAGGTGAAAAGCGGTGTGCCCCAAGGATCTGTCCTGGGACCGGTGCTTTTCAACCTCTTCATAAATGACCTGGAAACAGGGTTGAGCAGTGAAGTGGCTAAGTTTGCAGACGACACCAAACTTTTCCGAGTGGTAAAGACCAGAAGTGATTGTGAGGAGCTCCAGAAGGATCTCTCCAGACTGGCAGAATGGGCAGCAAAATGGCAGATGCGCTTCAATGTCAGTAAGTGTAAAGTCATGCACATTGGGGCAAAAAATCAAAACTTTAGATATAGGCTGATGGGTTCTGAGCTGTCTGTGACAGATCAGGAGAGAGATCTTGGGGTGGTGGTGGACAGGTCGATGAAAGTGTCGACCCAATGTGCGGCGGCAGTGAAGAAGGCCAATTCTATGCTTGGGATCATTAGGAAGGGTATTGAGAACAAAACGGTTAGTATTATAATGCCGTTGTACAAATCGATGGTAAGGCCACACCTGGAGTATTGTGTCCAGTTCTGGTCGCCGCATCTCAAAAAAGACATAGTGGAAATGGAAAAGGTGCAAAAGAGAGCGACTAAGATGATTACGGGGCTGGGGCACCTTCCTTATGAGGAAAGGCTACGGCGTTTGGGCCTCTTCAGCCTAGAAAAGAGACGCTTGAGGGGGGACATGATTGAGACATACAAAATCATGCAGGGGATGGACAGAGTGGATAGGGAGATGCTCTTTACACTCTCACATAATACCAGAACCAGGGGACATCCACTAAAATTGAGTGTTGGGCGGGTTAGGACAGACAAAAGAAAATATTTCTTTACTCAGCGCGTGGTCAGTCTGTGGAACTCCTTGCCACAGGATGTGGTGCTGGCGTCTAGCCTAGACGCCTTTAAAAGGGGATTGGACGAGTTTCTGGAGGAAAAATCCATTATGGGGTACAAGCCATGATGTGTATGCGCAACCTCCTGATTTTAGGAATGGGTTAAGTCAGAATGCCAGATGTAGGGGAGAGCACCAGGATGAGGTCTCTTGTTATCTGGTGTGCTCCCTGGGGCATTTGGTAGGCCGCTGTGAGATACAGGAAGCTGGACTAGATGGGCCTATGGCCTGATCCAGTGGGGCTGTTCTTATGTTCTTATGTTCTTATGAGGTGATGTTGTCTGGTCTAGATGCTTTTTAAAGGGGATTTAAAGCGGATAGATTTCTAGAAGAAAAGTCCATTACAAGTTGCAAGCCATGATGGGTACGTGCAACCTCCTGGTTTTAGAAGTAGGCCACCTCAGAATGCCAGGTGCAAGGGATGGCACCAGGATGCAGGTCTCTTGTTGTCTTATGTGTTCCCTGAGGCATCTGGTGGGCCATTGTGAGGAAGCTGGACTAGATCGGTCTTTGGCCTGATCCAGCAAGACTCTTCTTATGTTCTTATGACCCAGGGTAACCTGCTGTCAGCACTGACAGCAAGTCCAGTGTGGGTGAGCTGGCTCATTGCACCACACAATGAGGTGCTACTCCAAGAGGCAGGTTATATTTCTCTCAGGCCAGTTGGATGCAGAGAAGACCCATTGTGGAACATTGTTTTTGGCAACCATCAGTCTCGAAAGACTACGGTATCGCGCTCTGAATGGTGGTTCTGGCACAGCGTCTAGTGTGGCTGAAAAGACCAATTCGGGAGTGACAATCCCTTCCACACTGGGAGCAAGTGCAGTCTGTCCCTGGTCTGTCTCCCTGGCTATGGGCCTTCCTTCTTTGCCTCTTTGCCTCAGTCTGCTGGCCAAGTGTCTCTTCAAACTGGGAAAGGGCATGCTGCACAGCCTGCCTCCAAGTGGGCCGCTCAGAAGCCAGGATTTCCCACTTGTTGAGGTCCACTCCTAAGGCCTTCAGATCCCTCTTGCAGATGTCCTTGTATCGCAGCTGTGGTCTACCTGTAGGGCGTTTCCTTGCATGAGTTCTCCACAGAGGAGATCCTTTGGGATCTGGCCATCATCCATTCTCACGACATGACTGAGCCAACGCAGGCATCTCTGTTTCAGCAGTGCATTCATGCTAGGGATTCCAGCTTGTTCCAGGACTGTGTTGTTTAGAACTTTGTCCTGCCAGGTGATGCCGAAGATACATCGGAGGCAGCACATGAGACAACCTGAGAAGTCACATCCTGGCCAATAACAGGTGAGCAGCCAGGATGCCAGTCTCTCTATTGCTGATTTTAATTTTTTAAAAAATACCCAATATCAGTTTGAAAGCTCTCCCTTGTGTTAGCTGCAAGGGACACAACCTCCATTAAATCAACATCATGGGCTTTAACTAAATCTTACACATATCCCAGGTATAGATTATCTGAGGGATCAAAGAACTATCAATGAAAGAAAGCTGTCGGTCGGATTTTCAAGTCCGGTTGTTGTTCATTTATTCAGATGGATTGATTTGTGCCATCCCGAAAGCCACTGTGCATTTGAGTCAGCTGTAATTAAGAAGCATGCATTCTTAATGAAGCTGTTAATGACAGCTGCTTCAGAAATCAATGCTCTCTCCTAAAGGATGTGTTCCATGTTTCAACTCAAAGCAGGTAAAATGTGTGTTCATCACAGATAGTCTCCCGAGGAATATTTACTGGGTGTGCACTCTTAGCTTTATCATAAATCCTTCAGTTGTAAAATGCCATTATCACGCTTATTGTTTTGTAACCTTTGAAGTGAACATGATGATGTACAGGTAGCAGATACTGGCAAGTACATCTTTTTTAGACGCTCGGCATCATATTTTGCTAACTGTGGCTGAGAATGGCAGATGTTGTCCCAGGTGCGAGAACACAAGCACTCAGTATTGCTTTGTTACATCTTCAAATGACATGATGCACAAGTAGAGGTTTTTTTTTTTTTTCTTTGAAATTCATGTATTGTGTCATTATTAGGAGTATGACTTCGTCAATTATTGGGTTGACAACTTTGTTTTTGGCTGTGTAGTAACATGGTCAAGGGGTACACAGGGTCCCTGAAGGGCTTGGCAAACACATTCCCATTCTGCCCCAACTAGTCACAGTGGTGTCATTAGGGGGTACGGGCCGCACTGGGTGACATGCATGGAGAGGGGTGATACCACTACTGACCAAAATGTTTAAAATCTTCGATTTTAATATTTTCGATTAATACCACCATGCTATATATCAGCGGTGTCCAAACCCCGGCCCGGGGGCCAGATGTGGCCCACAGAGAGCCTCTATCCGGCCCGCGGCCAGTCACTGATCCCCTGAGAGCCTCTGGCCAGGTTGATCAAACACAACCAGAGTTGTGCTTGTGGGGTTGGGGAATGGGGGTTCATTTAAGTGTGTGTGCTTATTTCTTGGGCTGTGTTGGTGCTTGGAGAAATTCTGGACATTTGAGCCCATTCACTCATTCACTTCAGTCATTCATCAAAGTTCCATCTCTAATGTATTTATTTAAATTTTAGATTTTTTTTTTTTTTCGGCCCTCAACACCGTGTCAGATATGTGATGCAGACCTTTGGCCAAAAAGTTTGGAGACCCCTGCTATATATCAAACAATGCTTAATTTAATGCAGAATGCAATGAAACAAACCATATTGAAATATCTCTATTCTATCAAAAGTTATAGCCAAGAAAAAAAGTTATAGGTGCGGTGGGGGCAATAGCGCATCATCATGCTCACAACCCAGGATGTTGCCCTGCCCACTGCATGGGAGGTGGTCTATAATGGGGGTGACATGCTGGCCTCCTGCACCAGAGGTGCAAGTCCTAGTTTTGCCACTGACTAGTCACATGTATCAACGCACAACTAGTGCTGGAAGGGGTTGAATGTCTTGCTTCACAATGATTAAGAGGCCACAGAACTACCCAACAAAGTTTCCTTTGAAGTTGAAAGTCTTAAAGCATATCCAGTTTCAAGGAGCCCTCATCAAACTGTCCTCCATAAGTCCCTTCTGACATGGGTGGGCCTGAAGAGTGTTGCTCTGTTGCCATCACATGAAGGAGAGCCAGATGGTAGTGTAGTGGTTTGGGAGTTGGACTTGGACCTGGAAGATCCAGGTTCAAATCTCCGTTCAGTGTCTCTCAGTCTCACCTACCTCGCAGGGTTGTTGTGAGGAGAGAGGACGGAAAGAACCATGTACACTATCCTGAGCTCCTTGGAGGAAAGACAGTTTAAAAATGTGACAAAATAAACCTGGGCACAGAAGTAGTCTCAGAATTCAGCACTGTACCCTTCTGAAGGCCCCCAGCGGTTACCAGTCTTAATGGCACTGCAACTCACCTTGTCCTCCGGTGCTTTGGCCTCTGTAGATCTCAGAATACCCACAGAAGCCTCCAAAGGTCACTTCTGGCTTTCAAAGGCCAGGGTGACCAGACGTTCTCTTTTTCCAGGACATGTCCTCTTTTTTTTAGCCTCATGTCCTGGAAAAGAACTTAAATGTTCTCCTTTTCTCTGTGAGCGGTCCCTGCCAGCATCATATAGCCTTCTTGTAATTAATAAATTATATGTAATACATTATATGAAATATAGTTTAAAATTTTATAATAAATAATATAGTGTTTAAATTAACCACATGAAATCAATATACAAGTGTTTTTGGCTTTTATTTTGTCATGTCCTCTATTTTTATCGGATGTCCTACATTTTGGGGTACCTTGTCCTCTTTTGTGGTAATAACATCTGATCCCCCTGTCAAAGGCAAACCAGAATTTAGAGCCATTTGGACACAAGGGTGGGAAAGGAGGACCAAGTCCGTGACCCATATCACATGGGTTCATGGCCCACTTTTTGGGAAAGGCTGCCTTACACCCTTGGTACCAACCCAGTAATACCAACCCTATGTCTGGAAGCAACAAGAGATGCCTCCAAGATTACTATGGAGGAGAACAAAGACCATCTTTCTTTTTGCTTCTACACTACCTAGCATTTTATAAACCTTGTGGAAGAAAGTTATGAATCAAGTATCTTGCTCTTCTTTGTGAATCCTCTGGTTACTGTAAAATATGAGCCACCTCCTGCACTATTGTCAAGCACTCATTGACTCCGGTATGACCTTAGCAGCGGTGTAATTTGATATACAGTTGTAAATTTAGTTGTTACCACACTGATATTAAATAATAAGAAACTTTATAGTTACAATGTTGTAAATTACTGTAATGGGAAACTTGTTAGATAAATATAGTAATTTCAGCATTCTTAGCAAAGCAGTATTTACCACAGTTATGCTCTAAAAGCTGTAATTTTTTAGCACAGCCATTTTTTAAACCTGGTTTGTATCTTGGAAATTAATATGTCGGAATTGAACCAAGATGGCTTGTGGCTAACAGCTCTTTTGTTGGAGTGCTCCTAAAACAACATCTGTGTGCCAGATTTTGGTCCACTTTCTTAGCATACCAAATTTTCTTTTATTGACAAAGATCCCTCTTGTGGCTCTGCTATTTTTTACTTGATTTTATAATTGACAAGCTGTGGATTGCTCTGGATTGGATTCTGACTGCTGTTGGAACTAAGTAGATAAAGAATCATGGGGAGGAAATCATTGGAATCATTATCTTCTGCAGATGAAAAGGAAAATGGGGAGTGGTGTGAGAATGTCTCTGAATCTGTTTATGAAAGACCTCTGCAAGCTGGGAGACACAACACAGCTTCTACATCCTCCCTTCCAACAAAGGAAAATAGTATTCTTACCAACCGCCTCCTAAGAACATAAGAACAGCCCCACTGGGTCAGGTCATAGGCCCATCTAGTCCAGCTTCCTGTATCTCACAGCACCCCACCAAATGCCCCAGGGAGCACACCAGATAACAAGAGACCTGCATCCTGGTGCCCTCCCTTGCATCTGGCATTCTGACATAGCCCATTTCTAAAATCAGGAGGTTGCACATACACATCATGGCTTGTAACCCGTAATGGATTTTACCTCCAGAAACTTGTCCAATCCCCTTTTCAAGGCGTCCAGGCCAGATGCCATCACCACATCCTGTGGCAAGGAGTTCCACAGACCAACCACACGCTGAGTAAAGAAATATTTTCTTTTGTCTGTCCTAACTCTCTCAACACTCAATTTTAGTGGATGTCTCCTGGTTCTGGTGTTGTGTGAGAGTGTAAAGAGCATCTCTCTATCCACTCTGTCCATCCCCTGCATAATTTTGTATGTCTCAATCATCCCCCCTCAGGCGCCTCTTTTCAAGGCTGAAGAGGCCCAAACGCCGTAGCCTTTCCTCATAAGGAAGGTGCCCCAGCCCCGTAATCATCTTAGTCGCTCTCTTTTGCACCTTTTCCATTTCCACTATGTCTTTTTTGAGATGCGGCGACCAGAACTGGACACAATACTCCAGGTGTGGCCTTACCATCGATTTGTACAACGGCATTATAATGTTAGCCGTTTTGTTCTCAATGCCTTTTCTAATGATCCCAAGCATAGAATTGGCCTACTTTACTGCCGCCACACATTGAGTCGACGCTTTCATCGACTTGTCCACCACCACCCCAGGATCTCTCTCTCCTGATCTGTCACAGACAGCTCAGAACCCATCAGCCTATATCTAAAGTTTTGATTTTTTGCCCCAATGTGCATGACTTTACACTTACTGACATTGAAGCGCATCTGCCATTTTGCTGCCCATTCTGCCAGTCTGGAGAGATTCTTCTGGAGCTCCTCACAATCACTTCTGGTCTTCACCACTCGGAAAAGTTTGGTGTCGTCTGCAAACATTGCCACCTCACTGCTCACCCTTGTCTCCAGGTCATTTATGAAGAGGTTGAAGAGCACAGGTCCCAGAACAGATCCTTGGGGCACACAGCTTTTCACTTCTCTCCATTGTGAAAATTGCCCATTGACACCCACTCTCTGTTTCCTGGTCTTCAACCAGGTCTCAATCCAGGACAGGACCTGTCCTCTAATTCCCTGTTGAGTTTTTTCAGTAGCCTTTGGTGAGGGATCATGTCAAACGCCTTCTGAAAGTCCAGATATATAATGTCCACGGGTTCTCCCACATCCACATGCCTGTTGACTTTTTCAAGGAATTCTAAAAGGTTTGTGAGGCAAGACTTACCCTTACAAAAGCCATGTGATTCTCCCTCAGCAAGGCCTGTTCGTCTATGTGTTTTAGATTCTCCTGGAAGATAACGCTGACGCAGACAAACCTTAGAACTTAAAGGAGGGTAAGGAGGGTATGTTTTCACCTAATAGTCCCTTGTTGCCTCTTATGGCAGAGCAGTGTGTGATAACAGCAAGGACCGCCTTGATTTTCTTTCAAGAAATAAAACCCGGGTTCGCGCCCTCCAGGATTCAGTTAACTCCCTCCAAGAATTGTTTTGTAAACACTTTGTTGACTCCCAGCCACCGCAACAGCAGACACACAGGAGGCATAAAAGCTTCACTCCTAAGCCTGAGGGGCATAAAGGCAAAAAAGCTTAACTCCCAAGCCTAAGAGTGGGGGAAGAGAAAGGGAGAACATGGAGAAGATAGAGAATCCAACTGTATCTCAGCATCTTCTAGTGAAACAGGTGACCCTTGAACTCAAAAAGAATGTAATGTTGGTAAATGGCTTAATAAATTTAAAATTGTGGATTCGCTGGCTAGATTACTCAGATCGGAACCCAAATGGATTGATTTAAAATATTACCAGAGATTGGCTGCCCCTCCAGATAGAACAAAATTGAGGCTGGAATTTGCAAGCCCGACGATCCCCCTGATGCTTCTCAGAATGTGGGATTTTCTGAACTCCTATGAAATAAGAGCAATGAAAGTTTTTACAGATATAAGCTGGCCACCAATGCTGCCTCCCAAACGCCTATCTGCAGCTCCTCCAGCTGTTATCATTCCAAGCTTTGAAAGGCTTGGTATGCAGCCTATGACTGCTGCTACTAATGACCCGCTGGAGAGCTATGCAGTTAACTCTCAGAATACTTTGGAAAACCTGCCCTGGACTTGTGCTGCTAATGATTTACAGTGCTAAAAATTTACATGATGCTCCGAATGTCCAGGATATTTTGGAAAACCCTCTGAATACAGCCACAAATGAATTGGAAGAGATGACAGCCTCCCTCGAGGAATCCTTGGCAAGGCTAATGCCTACTAGGGTACTTCCCACAGTGGCGGTAGAGGCTATGGTCCATTCAAGTCAGGTTTGCCATGTGGAGGACATGGATACAGCTCCCCCCACTGAGAGAGAACTGGCAGAGCTGGATGACGCTCAGGACTTGGTACTTCTACTGGCCTCTACACAAGAAGGTGGAGGAGAAACAGCTGAACTAACATCCCCTCCTGCTGAACTATTTGGGGAGCCAATAAATACTGCTGGTAAGGCACCCAACATAGAACAGCCAACAGCTTATTTACAATCATCCGGCGTTAGCGCTGCTCTCCAGAAATCCAGCGTGGTCAATGGAAGCAATATGAGATTGGAAACTATATGCACCCAAGACAGTATTGGGGAAGAAGACCTAGATTTTAGAGAACTTTTGTTCCAACTGGAGGCTGAGGAGGGATCTCTTTCCTCAGAGGTTGTGGAGACCTTTAAAAATTTGACTGCTGGAGAGCAAGCCAAAGTTATTGATAATTTGGATAAGATTAGAGTCCAACTTAAAGACTCCGTGGCTAGACAGATGAACATGACCTCAACTGCTATTGGAACAAGGACTGCTCAGTCGGATTGTAATATTCCCCATCAGAGTCCCGTGAGCACAGTAATATACACAACAGCTGAGATCCAGTGATGCCAGCAATGTCTACTTCAGGGGTGCTCACACTTTTTTGGCTCGAGAGCTACTTTGAAACCCAGCAAGGCCTGGAGATCTACCAGAGTTTTTTTTACAATGTTCGCGCCATCATAACATATAACATTTATGTGTACAATGTATGTTGGTGTACCTTGAGCCCCACTGAGTATAACAGGACTTACTCCTGAGTAGACATGCCTAGGATTAGGCTGTGAGGCTGCAATCCTAGCCACACTTACCTGGGAGTAAGCCCCATTGAGTACAATGGGCCTTACTCCTGGCATTTCCTCCCAGAGGCACCTGAAGGGGGGAGGTTGGCACTCCGCGATCTACTCATTTTGCCTCGTGATCTACCGGTAGATCGCGATCCACCTATTGAGCACCCCTGGCCTACTTGATGGGGTGCCTCTCTCAGTTGAGGTCGCAATTGTCCAGGCCTGCTCAGAAGAGAAATTAGGTCCTGGTACCGCTATTATTTCTCCACAAGTATCTAAGGAAATTACAATAAAGTGAGAAATACATAGACAATCTGACTCATCTGAGCAAATGACAATGCCCACAAAACAGCTCCAGGCTGCATCTGAGGACCACCGACCTTCTGCTGTTCAACAGTTTAAAACACAGAAGCTTATTTCTTCAGAACAAGGAGAGGAAAACATTCAAGCTCTCCCATCAGATTGACTTGCTTCTGCAATATCACACCAAGGACATATTTAAAACTTCTTTCTTGGAATATCGCGGGATGGCGAAGCAAGGTTAACGATGAGATTTTCCAGAGCTATTTATGTCATTTTCATGTAATCCTTTTGCAGGAAACCTGGTCTCAAATTCCTTTATACTTTCAAGATTTTAATTCCTACAATATTCCAGCTTATAGAACAAGCTCCAAGGGGCTTTTGCAAGCGGGGGTGACAATTTTTGTCTCTTCCCAGCTAAATTCAGAGTTGGTGGTCACCAAGACAACTTGCAAATTATGTCATGCAGTCAAACTTATTCTTAACAATCTCCAATTAATAATTGTAAGTGTTTATCTTCCTCCTGGCTTGAACAACCAATTATTATCCCAGAATTGGAGCACCTTCTCCGAAATTGTCAAGGAGTTAGACATGGAATTTCCTTCATGCCATTGTCTTATTGGTGGGGACTTCAACACCAGGGTTGGAAATTCAGAGCCATTGCTCAGTACTGCTGTAAACATAGATCCTGATTCATCTTTCCTTGATTTATTTACGTACTTTAGAAAGATGTTCCAAAGATAATAAAACGAATGCAGCTGGCCTCTATTTGGCCAGATTCTGTGTCAGTTATAATACAATATGGTTAAATGACCTTGTGGATTTCCCCAATTCAGGTGAATTCACTTACGCTTCAGCCATTGGTTCCAGTGGTATAATTTCTTGGTTCCACTTCACCTCAAGGTCAATGTTATTGATTTTTGGGTTATTGATCATTTTCCTTTAATACTCAAGCTAGATTTAGGTTCTTTCCAATACTCTACCCCTGAAAATGAGTATGTAATTAGGCCTAAAATTCCAATAAAGTATTTATTGGAATACTACAATAGAAAATGAGGGAACTGCTCTACACGGAGTCGTATAAGAGTTATAGAATCCAACTTTTAAATGAGTCAGATCTGATAGAACTAATTAAGACATATGAGTTATTAATCTCTAGGGTTTCATCCACCTTAGTCTCCTATGCTAGTATGCCCTTCGCTAAATGTGGCACAGGGGAGGGATCCCAAACAATAGCCCCTTGGTTTGATTGGGATTGTATGGAACACAAAAATCAGATTAGATCCATTTACCAGCAGTACCACTATTCAGGGGATATTCAAATTCCCAATACATATTTTATACTAAAGAAGCAGCTGAAACAATTGATCCAAGAAAAGCGACATAATTATGCTTCCCGTTTGTGGTATAAACTACTAGCTGCCATGGAACATAAAAATTCTAAGCAATTTTGGGGTATAATCACCAATTCTTCTCAGAAAACTGCACCTCGCTTTCAGATGGTCATCTCCCCACACGAGTGGTGCCGCTACTTCTCCGCTTTATACTGCCAAGAGGGTAAAAGTGGCTTAGCATCTTTTACTATAAATCTTAGTTAAACTTAATATAGACCCTAGACTTCTGGTTCTTATTCAGAAACTTTGCACAGGTACCACCTGCCAAATTAAATTTACATCTTCAGGGAAATTGACCCCCAAAATTCAGATCGAGAGGGCAGTGAAACAGTGGTGCATTTTAGCACCCACCCTTTTAAATCTTTTTCTGTACGATTTTACCCCCTTTTTGCTTCAGATAGATGGACATATTCCTAAACTAGGTTCACTGCATATTCCAGCATTGCTTTATGCAGATGATGCAGTGCTAGTTTCCTGTACACCTATTGGACTTAAGCAACTTTTAAATAGAACTTCTGACTATCTGAAATGTAACAAACTCGAATTGAACTCTCAGGAAACCAAAGTTATGGTCTTTTCAAAATCCTGGAGCCCAGGCACTTAGTCTATTAGAGGGGAGAAACTAGAACAGGTCAAAAGCTTTAAATATCTTGGAATTCACTTCCACTACAATCTTTGCTGGAAAACTCATCAAAAATTGGTTACAAACTTAGCCTGTGTTACTTTGCAGAGCACCAATTGATTCTTTTTTAGTCAGGGCAATCGTTATATACCAGCTGCTCTCAAGGTATTTAATGCCAAGGTATCGGCACAGCTCCTGTATTGGTGCCCTATCTGGATTAGCGCTATAAATCACACCTTTGAGAGTATCCAAGCTAAATTTTTGAGGGCTATCTTAAGTTTACCTAAATCTGTACCATACTCTGCATTATGTTTGGAGACCAGACAATCGCTCTAAGTATCAAGAGCATGGCTTTTAACCATACGCTATTGGCTCCAGTTACATTATAATGTGAAACCAGGCAGTCTCCTATCCAGAATGTTATCTGAGTCTGGTTCTTCTAAATCAGGGGTGTCCTAACTTTTTGGCAGGAGGGCCACATCATCTCTCTGACACTGTGTCAGGGGCCAGGAAAAAAATAATTAATTTACATTTCAAATTTGAATAAATTTACATAAGTTTACATAAATGGATTAGAGATGGAACTTATATAAATGAATGAAGGTCTGGCAATAGCTCAGGGCCTATAAAAGGCCTTGCGCAAAGCAAGGCTGGCCTTTCCTTCGCTACCACTGCTGCATCACAGATGTGAAACAGCAAGCAGTGGAGGGAGCTCTCGTCCCACAGCTCACATCAGTTGCCCTCTTGCTGAGAGCAGTTGTGTCAGGCCAGCATGGGTTCCAGCAAGTCTCCAAAGGGCCAGAAGCTCATTGGAGACTGGGGGCTCCCTGCGGGCCAGATTGGGAGTCCCCGAGGGCCACAAGTGGCCCCTCGGCACCCCTGTTCTAAATGGTATAGCCAAATTAAATCAAAAATTGAATCAATTGGTTTTTCTTTGGATTTTTTAAGTTTATATCCATTCCCTGGAGTTTATCAAAGGGTAAAGCAAAGAATGCTAGACATTGAGGCACAAAACCTCTTTGAACTTGCTTCTAGAATTTGCTCCCCTCTTAATTTCTCTATCCCGCTTAAGTATGGGCAAATGGCTCCTTATCTGAGTATTTTGATCAACCTTTCTGAACGTCGTGCAATCTCCTTGGCAAGATTCAATGTGTTTCCATGCAAAGTCACAGAAGGCAGATATAGGCAAACACCAAATAAAGAACGCCTCTGCCCTTATAATTTGGGAAATATTGACTCATACACATTATTTTTTATTGTCCTCGGTACACTAGATCCCGCCACACTTACATGACTCCACTTCTCGGCAAAATGAATGGTCTTTCGGATGAGGCAAAACTGAAGCGTCTCCTAAATGACTGCTCACCAGATGTGCTAGAGGGAGTTTCTAAATTTTTACTTTTAGCGATTTCTAAGCCTTCTTAATGTAATCTGTCAAAAAAAAAATGATATTTTATGTTGAACTGTAAATGTACTATTAGTAATTTAGTAACTTAACTCCATTTTTGATAAACGGGATTAGGACTGATTATGTTTGTTTTTATGGTTTCTTTATGCCTAATAAAGGTTTATTCATTCAGTCATTCATATAAGTCCAGATGTGGTTCACATAATCCAACCATCTCTATGCAGTCCCTTCCAATCGCCCCTCAGGACAGGGGACATGTGGGAATGTGGACTGCATGAGACAGTGAACCACGGCTGCCATCCTGCCATGACTCCTGTGATTATGCTGACCTCTAGAAGTGGTATTGCATCACAGGGTGTGCCATTGGTGCATATCTGCAGTGAGTACTCTTTTTTACAAAAGACAGCCAGGGAAAGCATCATTCACCTGGAGCAATGTCCAATTCTGGGCACCTTGTTTTAGGAAAGATGCAACCAAACTGGAGCAGGTTCAGAGAAGAGCAACAGGATGATCAGAGGGTTGGAGAATAAGCCCTAAGAGGAAGGGTTGAGGGAACCTGGTATGTTTAGCCTGGAGAAGAGAAGGCTGAAAGGGGGTATGACAGTGATCTTTAAATACTTGAAGGGCTGTCATATGGGAGAAGGAACAAATCTGTCCTCAGCTTCCTCCAAGAGCAGAACTAGATCCAATTGGTACAAACTGCAAGAGAAGAGATTCCAGTTGGACATCAGGAAGAAATTCTTGATGGTCAGGGTGGTTTGGCAATGGAACAGACTGCCAAGGGAGGTGGTGGATTCTTCCTCCCTGGAGATCTTCAAGCAGAGATCAACAGGCACCTGTGGAGATTCTCTAGGAGGATTTCCTGCTGTAGGCAGGGGGTTGGACTAAACCTTATGGGTCCCTTCCAACTCTATGATTCTATAGCAGGGGTGCCCAAACCCTGGCCCTGGGGCCACTTGTGGCCCTCGAGAACTCACAATCTGGCCCTCAGAGAGCCCCCAGTGTCCAATGAGCCTCTGGCCCTCTGGAGACTTACTGGAGTCCATGCTGTTCAACCTCTCGCGTGAGCTGTGGGATGAGGGTTCCCTCCACTGCTTGCTGTTTCACATCTGTGATGCAGCAGTGGCAGCAAAGGAAAGGCTGACCTTGCTTTGTGCAAGGCCTTTTATAGACCTTGAGCTATTGCAAGACCTTCATTCATTTATATAAGTTCCATCTCTAATGTATTCATTTATGTAAATTTATTCAAATTTGAAATGTAAATTAGTTTTTTTAACGGCCCCCGACACAGTGTCAGAGAGATGATGTGGCCCTCCTGCCAAAAAGTTTGGACACCCCTGTTCTGAAGGGAAAGTCATTTACCAATGTGATCATTCATCCTTAGACTCCTCAGCCAATTTCATTTAAAAATTCCATCTGTCTGCGCACAGATGCAACTAACTTATTTGTTTATTTTAATGCACATGTACCCCTTGTTTCTCCCTTTATTCCAACATACCCAAGAAGGCTACTGACAGCCAAACCATCAAATAGACTAAAGCTCAAAATCAGAGTAATCAAATAAAACACACAAACACAAAACGCAACAACCTGTTTCTTAGTCTATTCTAGAGATATGTATCTGTAAAACAACTGTGCATAACCTCTATAGGCTCCTAAAGGAGGATTCAAACTATTTTCAGGAGATTCTGATGAATTTAGGGTGTAAAAGAATGGGTGAATAATACTAAACATGATCTTCAGGATGATCCCGCTCTATTCTCTTTGTGCTGGACCATTTGCAGACAAAAAAGAAAAAGCATTCTTATCAACTGACAAAATTATCGACACTGCGCATGAAGGAGTGCGCCGTTTCAGAGTTGTATGCTCTGTGCCAGAACGGTGGGGTTTGATAACTGAGCCTGTCAGGTACACAGTGAAGGTCAGCAGATCGGCGGCTGAGACCATCCGTGAATAGTAAACATTTTATTGTATGATTCAGCAACACTCCCCAAGTAATCTGTCATTCAGCATGGTTAGAACAACTGCAAGGCATAAACCTGATTAATTTGTTTCCACTCTTTGGAAGATTTCAAGGCATATATCATTCTTGTCCATCAGATAACTCACTTAGGGAAGCAGACAGAAAGGAAAAACAGCTGTTTGTTCGGTGGCAATGGAATCTCAGCTTAATTCAGACATGGCATCTGTCGACCCAATGTGTCGACCCAATGTGCGGCGGCAGTGAAGAAGGCCAATTCTATGCTTGGGATCAATAGGAAGGGTATTGAGAACAAAACTGCTAATATTATAATGCCGTTGTACAAATCTATGGTAAGGCCACACCTGGAGTATTGTGTCCAGTTCTGGTCGCCACATCTCAAAAAAGACATAGTGGAAATGGAAAAGGTGCAAAAGATAGCGACTAAGATGATTACGGGGCTGGGGCACTTTCCTTATGAGGAAAGGCTACGGTGTTTGGGCCTCTTCAGCCTAGAAAAGAGATGCCTGAGGGGGGACATGATTGAGACATACAAAATTATGCAGGGGATGGACAGAGTGGATCAGGAGATGCTCTTTACACTCTCACATAACACCAGAACCAGGGGACATCCACTAAAATTGAGTGTTGGGCGGGTTAGGACAGACAAAAGAAAATATTTCTTTACTCAGCGTGTGGTCGGTCTGTGGAACTCCTTGCCACAGGATGTGGTGCTGGCGTCTAGCCTAGAAGCCTTTAAAAGGGGATTGGACAAGTTTCTGGAGGAAAAATCCATTACAGGGTACAAGCCATGATGTGTATGCGCAACCTCCTGATTTTAGAAATGGGTTATGTCAGAATGCCAGATGCAAGGGAGGGCACCAGGATGAGGTCTCTTGTTATCTGGTGTGCTCCCTGGGGCATTTGGTGGGGCGCTGTGAGATATAGAAAGCTGGACTAGACGGGCCTATGGCCTGATCCAGTGGGGCTGTTCTTATGTTCTTATGGCATATCATGAGAAGAATGAGCTAACCAAAGGAGTTAGTCCTCCTTTGAAATGAATGGGAAAGCTAACATTTGCAAGAGTGGGAAGGGCAAGTAGGTTAGTGAATAGCACTTGCTTTCCATGCAGAAGATCTTAGGATCATTCCCAAGGATCACCAAGTTGGGCTAGGGAAGACCACTTCTGAACCCCTAGAGCAGGGGTCGGCAACCTGCGGCTCTTTCAGCTGTCTGCTGCGGCTCCTCCCGGTGAAAGTGGCAAAGGGGGTAACAGGAGGCACCTGTGTTGGGAGGGCAGGCTGCTTCCCTCCGCCCCCTGAGCTCACTGCCCTCCTCTCCCTTCACCCCCACCTGCCCCGCATTGGTTTCCCTTTTCAATTTTGCTGCTCTGCAGGCTTAAGCTCCCTGTTTTTTCCTTCCGGAACTCTCCAGCAGGCTCAGCCAATCAGCATCCAGCAGGCTCCTGGCTTTTTCTGTTGGAATGGCTCAGGGCCCTTCACTGGCTGACCACCAGCCAATCCTGAGCCGCCTTCCTCCTCAGCCATTCCAAGCCCTTGCAGCCAGCCTTCCTTGAGCAGGTCCCCACTCAGTGCAAGGAGAGGCTTTTCTTCCACAGCAGAGGAGACATCCTGTGTGTCTACTCAGTTGTAAGCCCCATTACAGAGGATGAAGCTTACTCCTAGGAAAGGGTGCCTGGGATGGCAGCCTTGAAGCCTGCTCAAGGCCAAGCGCAAGGACGGGTGAGTGGGAGCCCACGCAGGTCTGTTCCAGAGTAAGCCCCGATGTAGTCCCTGGGCTACTCCCAGGAAGGTGTGGAGGGCTGCAGCCTCAGCCTCCTCCTGTGCAGGTCTACTCACAAGTAGTCAGTGAGGCTTCCTCCCAGGAAAGTGTGGAGAGGACTGCAGCCTGAGAGCTCCAACCAACTTGTCTGCTCAGAAGTCCCACTGTAGCCAATGGGGCTTACTCCCAGGATAGTGTGGAGAGGGTAGCAGCCTGAGTGAGGGAGGGAGGACAGGCAGGCAGGGCAGAAGCTGGCCTGTGGTTCCCCCCCACCTTCCCCCCCCAGCTCTGGCTTCTTCTCTTCCCCACCTCTGGAGTCTGTGTCCTTTTTTCCTTCCAGCAGGGTGTCTCTGGAAGGTGGGGGGAGTTCTTTAGTATCCATGTAAGATAAGCAGATGTCATAACCGCCATATGTATTGGAATCCTGGAAGATCTGGTGAGGAGGTAGATGTGGTGTCAGCAGTGGCCCCTTTAAGGGTAAGGCCTGGGCATCCAGCAGAGTGTGCTGCACAGCTGCAGCCACTTGAAGGCAATAGGGCCCTCAGGGATATAACAGGCACCTGAGGAAGGGGGTGTGGGTTGGAGAAGGAGTGCTGGCTGGCTGGCTGGCTGGCTGGCTGGCTGGCTGGCTGGCTGGCTGGCTGGCTGGCTGGCTGGCTGGCTGGCTGGCTGGCTGGCTGGCTGGCTGGCTGGGCTTATTGACTTTGACTTGGATATTCTGACTGATTTGACTGACTTACTTTGGAATCTGATCTTGGACTGTGACTTGGCTTATTGACTTTGGACTCTGCCCTGGATGCTCTGACTGACTTTGTGACTGCTGGAGACACTGGAGTTTCGTGTGTGGCTGCTGTGCCCAAGAACTGCTGAGGACCCAGGGTCTGCTGTAGTGGTGGGAGGCTGCTAGCAGGAGAGAGGACCTCTGCAGGTTGAACAGGCGAGCTACCCTGGAGGAGGGGTCCAGCAGGACTGCAGGGCAGAACCAGGGTCATTTGTTGGGGGAAAGAAGGGGAGCTAATTTGCTTAAAGTGGGCCTAATTCTCCAGGCAGAGAATGGCCTTGGAATCAGGCAAAACACCATAGAGGACCAGGCGTCTGAAAACACAGGACAAGAATGTATGACAAAACTAACTAAAAGCTACAACAACAACAACAACAGTATTTATATACCGCTTTTCAACAAAAGTTCACAAAGTGGTTTACAGAGAAAATCAAATATCTAATGGCTCCCTGTCCCAAAAGGGCTCACAATCTAAAAAGATGCAACACCAGCAGACAGCCACTAGAAAAGTCACTGCTGGGGTGAGGTGGGCCAGTTACTCTCCCCCTGCTAAATAAAAGAGGAGCACCCACTTGAAAAAGTGCCTCTTAACCAGTTAGCAGGGTTATCAAGAGGGGAATGGAAAGCCCCTACAAGAGGGGGCTACATTATAAAAATGGGACCTATAAGAGCATAAAGGTGGGGAAAAAAACTATATATGCAGTATTATCTTCATTTTAGATGTCAAAAGGGTTTTGTGGCTCTCGAGGTTTCTTTTCCTCTGGAAAATGGGTCCAAATGGCTCATTGAGTGTTTAAGGTTGCCGACCCCTGCCCTAGAGAGCTGTGGCCAATTGGTGCAGACAATACTGAGCCCAGAAAGATAAATGTTCCAACTCAATAGAAGGCAGCTTCATATGGTTATAAAGGCAGCTAGCGTGCCTGTATAGGCATGCTAGCAATGATTGCCAGGCTGCTCCCCCTATCAGCCGGCAGCAGGGCTTTGCTGCCAGCTGATTGGCTGGCTGGCCTTGCGGGGTGGGACAACTGAGCCTGATCTAGCGCGCAGGCACTAGACCCGGCTCAGTGAGGCTGCAATCCTAACCATACTTTCCTGAGAGTAAGCCCCATTGAACAAAATAGATCTTACTTCTGAGTTGACTTGGTTAGGATTGTGCCCTCAGATAGATTAGACCAGTGGTTCTCAAACTGTGCCCTGCAGTGCCTTAGGGTCACAGTCTTTGGGTACCACCAATCCAAGATGGTGACACCTTGCTGAGCCAGGAAGAAGAAGCTAGGCTGGGGGAAAAATCCACCCAGTAAATTTGGGAGCCACTGGGATAGGCTAACAAATAGGGAAAGACATGTCTTAAAATCCCAAGGCTGGTTCAGCTAGCCTCTACTTTTCCTAAGTTCAGAAAGTAGTCAGATGAGAATATATGTTAGAAACAGTAAGATGTCTTGATATACAGAAGGAAGAGAAGACTTATATGCAGAGCACACTCTAGGAAAAAGAAAGCATATAGAGAGAGGGGGGAGGGGCACACAAACCTTCAGCTGCAGACTCCCATGGGACAAGTTCTGTGGCATGCCTCCACAGTTCCTTGTCCACCAATGAAATCCAAAGGACATGTCTAGGAGGGTTATACATGAATGAGAGGAACCTTTGGACTTTTGCTTGTGGGCTTTTTGAAGACAAGAAGACTTTGTGAAACATGAACAAGATGTTGGACTAAATGGGCCTTTGGCCTGATCCGTCAGGGTTCTTCTTATGTTCTTAAGACAGCATCAGCTGAGCTTGGTGGACAGATTGGAGGGCCCATCTGGAGTTCTGGTGCAGAACAAGCTTGCTTTCTTCTTCTTCCTTCAAGGCCTACAGAAATATCAACTTCACTTGAGGACAGGAAGCTATAGACACCCCGCAGTTGTATTTTGCCAAGAAGAGTCATTTTAATTTTTACAAGTGTAAAAAAGACAGACAGTTGCATGCTGGGGAAGGATGGAGGCTGTATCCATTTTAAGCAAGCCCCAGCAAAAATCTCCATATGATGTTTCCACATTCAGCTGATAGACAGGACCTGTCACTCCAGCTATCTTGGTATCTCCACATGTGGCCAGACACCCTTCTTGGTTAATTTAAGGTTTTCCTCCCATTCTCAGCTGTTGCTCCCAGTTTGGCTTGCTGTGTGAAATTACAGTGACAATATGTTGCAAAAACAAAAGAGAACAGCAGAAACCTATGACAATCACACATCTGAATTAACATTATGGGCTGTTCTTGCTTTGGCTGCTTTCCTTTGGGTTTTTTTTTTTTTTTTTTTTGACAGCTCACAAAGAGGGAAAGTTTGGGTGCTCATAAGAATCCTTGGAACTAAAAATGAGGTCACTACAGTGCCACAACTATATTCTGCTACTGAAGGAAGTGATAATAGCAAGTGAACACCTTGGCAAGAGTTGCTGATTCAATAGGCCATACGGTAACCACATGCTGTCTGTGATGAGCTAAATGGTTCCCTCATGCCTAAAAATGCTGAGCAGTGGGTTGGAACAGCCTCACAAGTGACAGAAGCCCTAGATCTCTTTAACCAGTGGGGTAGACCAGTGGTTCCCAAACTGTAAGATGTGGCACCTGAGGGCACTGTGGTAAATGCACAGGGACGCCACAGTATGTCCCCAGTGGCCTCTTCTTCCCGGCTCTCCCAGGTGCCACCAACTTGAACTGTGCAAAAAATCTTGTATGATTCACGATGGAAGCACTGGGAAGAAGTCAGTGGTGGACCTGCCATTAAACAAACAAGACAGATGTCCCAGGCTCAGAGCCTCACACACCTCCAGGACCATGCAGAAGCTTCCCTGAGGGTCCCGACACGGTCAGAATTCAGCATCAGGAAGCTTCTATGACGCATCCTGGAGTTCAGCAAGGTTCCATGCACTCCAGGTAAGTGGGGGGGGTGAATTTGCATGCAGGGGGCCAGCAGCATCCTGTGGAGGGTGCCATCATGGACCTTTGCCTCGGCGTGTGGGGATGGGGAGGTCTGCTACTGGAAGAAGTGGCTGCCACGAAAGAAGGGCACTGTGACCATGGTAAGTTTGGGAACCACTGGGGCAGACAAAATCACAAATCAAAATGCTCGACTGAAGAGGATGGTCTCCAGATGCGATTCTCTGTTACCGAATTAAGTAAGAAGGCTATGACAGAATTGAAGAAACTATGACTAGCAAGAACAGAGAAAAGGCTAGTGGTTCAACAGAGGAGGTTTTATGGGTGCTTGATAAAACTTCTTAAGTGGTAGCAAACACCTGTCCAGAAAGGCAAGGCAAAGTAGAAAGGGAGCAGCAAGCAGTGAGACAGGTGAATCATGATTTGCATGGTCAAGAAGTACAATGGGAATGGGTGGAACCACCCATGATATGGGCTCTCTTCGTGTGGAGTATTCAGCTTTTCAGTGTCTTGGTGTGGCGTGATACAGCTACTTCTGACTATTTTCAAGCAGCCTGGGCACCATGAGTCAGCATATGTCAAAATCATGTTGGAGAATGCCACAAAGCAGTTACCTTGCATAGGAGTAAATTAAGTGTAAACTTGTTGGCATCCTTCAGTCTCAGAAGACTGTGGTATCATGCTCTGAATGGTGGTTCTGGAACAGAGTGTCCTCTCCGGTGCGTGAAGCCTGGGTAAAGTAGGTATTGAGGATAGGCTGTTACCCATGCAGCAAATCCATGAAATGGTCCAATGGAAAGGCAGAAGCCAATATGGTTGGTTCCAGTGGCATCGCAGGAGTTGCCAGAATGTAACTGTGTTCAGCCATGAACTGCCTCAGGGACTCTGGCTCCGGATTTTGCCTTGAGGTTGACTCCTGAAGCCTTTTCCATATGTAGCCACAAGGCAGTGGAGGTTTGGGATCAGAGTTTTCCGTCTCTCAGATGAGCTGCCTTCCCAGGCTGATGTGTCCCATCTACCCGGTGGCTGTTTAGTCGCCTCTTACGACAAGTACAGTCAAACTGAGGGCCGATTCTTATCCCCAGCCCCCAGGGGATAAGTGTAAACTAATAGTAAACTAAATTGGTGTGTAAACTGATTCTTCATTTCTAGCAGGGCTAATACTGAAATTTGGGTTCCTCCAAAGACTGAACAATGGAGAATGTTTAATCGATTAATGAATTATGCATTGATATCCTGCCTTTTGAGGGGCCATCATGGTGACTCACAGCCCTATCAAATGATTCAAAATTAAATGTATAATTATCCATAAAAGACACATTAAAAATGATAAAAGCACCCGAGGAAGACATAGATTATAAAATACAAAATCATAATTATGACTGAGCAACAAAAGGTGTGACTGGCCCAAGGTCACCCAGGAAGCTTCATGGCTGAGTGGGGAACCTCAGTCTTCCAGGTCAACTCCCAAACCACTACACCATTCTGGTTCTCAGATCCAAGACCCACCTAGTTCTACATTCTGTTTTCCAAGAGGGGTCAACCAGATGTCACAGGGAAACCCACAACCAGAGTTGAAGACAATAGCTCACCCCAATGTTGTCCTCCAGCAACTCAGTGCATACCAGCTCTTGACCCAGTGCTTCCTGAACACCTGGCAAGTCACAAATACGTTTCTGGTGACCTTGCTTCATCTTTGCAGCTCCCAAGTTGTGCATTACAAATTAAATTCCCTCTGCGGCACATAACACATTGCGCACTGCAAATTCTTTCACCGAATGCCTTCATGCTTTGCATGTTGTGTTTCTAGTTCTCCAAACAATAAAGAAGTCAGATGAGATGTTGCTTAGCTACAGGTTTCTTCTTAACCTTTTTTTCCCCCTCTTGGTTAGAACTCAGTGTAGTTAAATGCGATGTTTCCATTCTACCTAATTAGAAAGTTGAAAAACAAGGCTTTTTTGTTTCTAATAGGCACAAGATAAAACTAGGCTCCAAAACTTTCTTAAAGGTAATTCTATAATTAAGCTTCAGGCAAGATTAAAAATCAGAGCTGCATTAGAGCTGACAATTTAGCAATTAGATTTGATACACAGAATTCATGACCTGAATCTGGCAGAGGAATTATAGCCTGAATGATTCCAGGATGAGCTTTCAGTATGTCTTTTCAACATTATCTCTCTATCTATCTTTTTCAAATAGCATCTTTTTTTTTTTAAAGGAATAAAAAGTAAACATATGTCAAAACAATGGACTTAACAGTAAAATCAAAGTAATAAAATGTATCCAGACTTAAAGAATTTCCAGTCTGAAACTGCTTTTTATCCCCTGCTAATTGGGTAAGAGGCATTTTTTCAAGTGGGTGCTCCTTTTTTTAGCAGGGGGAGAGTAACTGGCCCACCTCACCCCAGCACTTTCTGTTCTAGTGGCTGTCTGCTGGTATTCATTTGCATCTTTTTAGATTGTGAGCCCTTTTGGGACAGGGAGCCATTTAGTTATTTGATTTTTCTCTGTAAACCGCTTTGTGAACTTTTAGTTGAAAAGCGGTATATAAATACTGTTAATAATAATAATAATATCCCATTGGGAAAATTGGAAACAAAACTCCACATTACACAGAATGAGGCGGAAGAATTCCACTTTACACTATAGCAGGAAGTCATATTTTAAACAGTGGCATTCCACCTGTGAAGAGCAATATAGAATCCACCTGCAATGTGGAGCCCACCTTCAAGAGCCCAGTGTGTAAGAGGAATGGGCTGGTCAGTGCATGGCAGAGATGTGCAGTCAGGGGAGGCAGGGCAAGGAGAGCCTCAGGCATGTCCTTATTGCCCAGGCTCCACCCAGTTTCTGAGGGGTTGCACAATCAGAAAGGAGGCTGAGCTCACTGCTGCCACACCTCTCATCTGTCCTTGGATAGCAGTGGTTCTCAAACCTTTAGCACCAGGACCCACTTTTTCGAATGAGAATCTGTCAGGACCCACCGGAAGTGATGTCATGAACAGAAGTGAGACATCATCAAGCATCACTAGGGTTAGCGTCACCTGGTGTGGGAGACCAGCACACCACCGCCCCATGCAGTGGGCGGGGCAAAATCCCAGGTGGTGGGTGTGGTAATGTACCATCACTCCACCCCCACTGGTTTTTTGGCTGTACCTTTTGATAGAACAAAGACAGAACATATTCTACATGAAATTTCACATTGATTGATATATAACATGCTGGTATTATTCCTCCAAACTGTGATTTTAGTGATTTTGGTCACTAGTGGTGTCACACACCCTCAAGGGTGTCAACTTACTAACATTCTAAAAAGTGGGTCCCAGTGCTAAAAGTTTGAGATCTGCTGCAATAAGATGTTAGTAAGTTGACACCCTTGAGGGTGTGTGACACCACTAGTGACCAAAATCACTAAAATCACAGTTTGAAGGAATAAGTTTGCTGCAATAAGATGCATGCAGTTTGCTGCAATAAGATGTAAGTTGACACAGTTGTGTGTGTGTGTGTGTGTGTGTGTATGTGAGAGAGAGAGAGAGAGAGAGAGAGAGAGAGAGAGAGAGACTCTACAAGTTTTCAAAATCACTAAAATCAGAATTTGGAGGAATAATACCATCATGTTATATATCAATCAATGCGTAATTTCATGCAGAATGCAGTGAAACAAACCACATTGAAATATCTGTGTTCTAACAAAAGGTACTGCCAAAAAACCAGTGGGGGTGGGGCGATGGTACATCACCACGCCCACCACCTGGGCCGTTGCCCCGCCTACTGCATGGGGTGACGCGCAGGCCTTCCGCACCAGGTGACGCGAATCCTACTGACACCAATGCCATCACCAACAATTGGAAGATCCTCAGTGGGGTGGCCTGAATGGAGCAGTTAGATAACCTCCCTAACTGAACCATAACCTAACCTCCTACTGCTCCAGTCCAACCACCCACCATGCCATTAGCTCTCAAAGCTCTCATGGAGACAACTTTCTTTCTTGTCAAGGTCATTACATGTTCAACAACGTTGAAGAAAAAGCTTTTAGAAGAAAAAGGGAGATGCACCTGGCTGCTTCCATCACAGTTTGCGTATCAGAAAATGGAAGCGTCATGTAGATTGGTTACAGATTATTTCACAGGATTAGTTACACCTTTTGGAGATGCTTTTCTTGGGACAATATACATTGGCTTCAGAATCATCTGCTATGAACTTCTAATTTTGCATTGGGCACCAGCCCATCAATTTGCGTCTAATTATATTCTTCCATGTGAGATATAAAATACCTCAGGGTTTTCTATAATAAGCCTCATTAATGTGGATGAGAAATAATTCTGAAATTCCTTCTGCCAGGGCTAATGTTAATACTGATTCTAATTGCTCTTATAGGGCATGAAAGTGCAGATTTTTTTCTCCCCCTCCCTCCCACCCCCTAAAAAATTAAACTAATCATTTAACAAAGCCATTCTTATAACCTGATAGTTCAGAATGGTGGGTCTTAATTTCCTCTGTACTTTGCATCATTAGCTGTCATGTGTGTCTGGAGAATAGGAGAAATAATAGGTGTTTAAGGGAGTGTGTTCCAAAGTCAAAAAGGGAGTTAAATGCCTGAACTCTCCCAGTAAGATTGTTATTAACCCTGATGGCTATATAAAACCTGCGGGTTCAGATGCCCCTTAATACCTGTTGCAGGGCAGCAACAGAGGAAGGGAGACGTTCCATTCCATTGTCTATACCAGCCATTGTGCGTGGCACACTGGTGTGCCATGAGTGGTCCACAGGTGTGCCACAGGAATTTGAGAGAAGGTCATTTATTAGTAGGGCCAATGGGGGTTGTGAGCCCCCCACTGGCAGCATGGTGTGCCTTGACAATCTTAGTGCCTTGTCAGTGTACCCTGAGATGAAAAAGGTTAAAAACTCTGGTCTATACCATGGAGAATCTGTTTGGGCTGTGTGGGAAAAATAAACTAGATGGACCTTTGGCACAAGTGGTGCCAGGCATCAGGCACTGTCCAAGGTTCCATACCCATCAGACAACCCACTTGATCAGCATGGTCCCTGACCCACTGGTAAAAGTGTCAGTGGTAGGAACCAATGTGTCACAGGGGTTCTAAGGAATGCATTAGGACTTTTTCTAGGACCCTCAGCAACCTGGTGCTGGGGGGGGGGGGCCAGGGAAGACACTGATCTTTAGCCTGGCCCAGTGGTATCCTTCTTATGTTTTTTGTCATGATAACTAAAGTAGAACCTACACATTCAGATGCCATATACCTTTGAGTACCAGATGCCGGGGAGCTATAATCTAGGAAGTTTCTTGCCCACTGTGATAACTGAGCACCCTCCCCCCACACTCCCTTATTTTTTCCCCCAATATGAAAAATCCTCAGCATAAGGTTCAACCAGAAAGCAAGTGTATTTCTGAGATACTTTGAACTCACCATCACTGCAAAAGACCTTATGACCAAGCAGACCAGGTCTTTGTGAGCCTTCCATGGTACCTTCATTTAGTTTCCCCAAGAACAGTGGCACTCGGACTGTTCACCTGCTGAGATGGATGTGCTCTAGCTGATTTGGCACCCAAGCCCACCTGGCCGAGTCAGAGAGCAGGTAGAGAGAGCAGAGAGCAGGATGCCCACTGGATGTAAGTAATCCAATTGGATGACCCTACAATCTCATTGAACTTGGCTAAAGCTTTGCCCTACTCCTCTTGGACCCTTGGCTGACTGCTATTGAATTGGTCTTTGGAGAATCTCCACAAAACTGGGAGAGGTTCTTCTGAAGATGCTCTCTCTCTCTCTCTCTCTCTCTCTCTCTCTCTCTCTCTCTCTGCCTGACTTTATCCTTGAACTGGATGTGGAATCTATCCATTTGGCATAGGGGCAGACCAGGGGAAAGAAGGGAGGCACCTGCACCCCACCCACCCGTCATCCCCATGATCACTGCTCTGTCATGATTAGTTTGGAAACTTCTTGGAGGATTGGATTCTTCAGAGGTAGCTCCAGAAAAAAACTAGAATGGGAAAAATCCAAACAACAGAGATTCAGAGAGAGAGAGAGAGAGAGAGAGAGAAAGAGAGAGAGAGAGAGTCGTGTATATCTTGTTCCAAAGCAGAAACAATTCTATGTCTCACCTTTTCTAATTCAGACAAATGGGCAGTCAATTTTTAGGGCCAACATTTGATTACTGCACCCCGCCCCCATATCACTTGTTATGGAAGAGTCTTGTTGGTTCTTTAGCTAAATCCCTTGAATTCATCTTTTCACAATAATCCCAGTGACAGGAACATTGGCTGCAGTCCAACACACAGGTACACCTTCTTGATGTGCATAGAAACCAACAGGACTTGGCAGTACTGTTGCCCTGGATTATGGCCACCATGAACAGATGTAGTAATCATAATTATGACAAGATTGCTCGGTGATGCCAAAAGGCACTCGGGTTGAAATTTGATGACAGAAACATGAAGAAGAAAGTCTTTTAATTTAGACAATTTCCAGAATACTGAGAAATTTGGAAAGATAACATGGAAGGTATGTTGTCACCAGTTGGCTTATTGTTGGAATGATGTTTCCTACTGTTGAAGGGTTCACATTTGACCAGGAGTAGTTATGTGTTACATTATTTTTAGAAGATTCAGATTTTTAGAAGAGTTTAGGGGCTGTGTTCCCTGACTGCTTGAAGGAGACAGGGCAAAACTATTCAAGGGTGTAATGTGAGGACTTCAAGCCTCCAGGACAGACACAGTTAGTAGAAGCGTCCTTTTTATTTTGTAAAAGGGTATATCACACATATTTTACATAACAGGCAGCTCAATCCTAACCTGCTCTGGTGCTGTGAGTCTGCATGGCTTCTGCTATATCCAGTGCTGGTTAGGAGGAGGTTGGAGATCTTCTTGGGGTAAGGAGATATTTTCCCCCTTATATTGAGTAACGTTCATAAGAACATAAGAGCATAAGAACAGCCCCGCTGGATCAGGCCATAGGCCCATCTAGTCCAGCTTCCTGTATCTCACAGCCGCCCACCAAATGCCCCAGGGAGCACACCAGATAACAAGAGACCTGCAAGGCCTCCTGGGAATTGTAGTTTAAGAACATAAGAACAGCCCCACTGGATCAGGCCATAGGCCCATCTAGTCCAACTTCCTGTATCTCACAGTGGCCCACCAAATGCCCCAGGGAGCACGTCAGATAACAAGAGACCTCATCCTGGTGCCCTCCCTTGCATCTGACAAAGCCCATTTCTAAAATCAGGAGGTTGCACATACACATCATGGCTTGTAACCCGTAATGGATTTTTCCTCCAGAAACTTGTCCAATCCCCTTTTAAAGGCATCTAGGCCAGATGCCATCACCACATCCTGTGGCAAGGAGTTCCACAGATCAACCACATGCTGATTCAAGCCTGCTCAGTAGGGATCTGCACCAACTAAATGGCTGGCACAAATCCAGGCAGGCCCAGGATGGGGGTTCGGATACAGGGAGGCCACCTCCATTTGATCATACCCCCTCAGGGGCCTGTCCCACACCCGTTCCACCTCCCCACCCCAAAATAACCTTCCCTGCCCCCTGAATGCCCTCCCCCCACCCTCTCCCAGCCCCAGCACTACTCAACGCTTTACTTACCTCTGCCTATGGCCAATGGCTTAGATAAAACACCAGTGGGATGGCACAGGCCCTGGCTCTGCTTACTCTAGAGTCATTGCAAACATGTTTAATGGCAAGTAGTTTCCAAAGTGCTCAGTGGGAGGAGGAAACCATTTGAGTCTTTGTGGAGGCAGAGATGCAACAGCGAGATGATCACAAGGATCATGCAACTGTTGGGACAGTTTTTGGTGTTTTTTTTTACTTACAGGCAGGTTGTGCTGGCCTCCAGGTGGTGTGGGGAGCCCTGTGGAGCCCTGAACAGGGCTCTCCAAGCCTCCAATTCACTAAAAATTGTCATCAGAAACCACTTCTGGTTTTCAGTCGGAAAGCCCCCACCTTCACTCCCTTCCTGCCTCTTCAAGGCACATAGTTCCAGTGCTTCCCAGGCTGGTGGATCACAATCCATCACTATGGGAACCGCTGCTCTAGGCTGTTGCAGAGGCTGCTATGCCAGCAGAAGACTGTGAGGTTGCAATCCTATCCACTCTTACCTAAGCAGTAAACCCCATTATAATGGAACTTGCTTACATAAGAACAGCCCTGCTGGATCACTCAAAGGCCCATTAGTCCAGCTTCCTGTATCTCACAGTGACCCACCAGATGCCTCAGCACACAAGGCAACAAGATACCTACCGTATTTATCGGCGTATAACACGCACAGGCGTATAACACGCATCTTCATTTTAAGAGGAAAATTTCAGGAAAAAAATAAGGGTAGCTCAGAACTTTTTTTTATTAATATTATTACCACATATAAGGTAAATAATGTAAAAGGACAGTAAAAGCAACTGTTTTAACAAAAGAAACTTGGATATTTTGTTTTTACAAAAGTTTACTCAGAAATCACTATCTGGGAAACCAAGAAACTCTTCATCTTCACTGCTATCTTCAAAATTGCAATGAACACTGCTGCTTTCACTGCTACTATCTTCATAAATCAGCTCATCTTCTTCACCATCCAAAGCATTACTTATGCCACCTCACCTCAATCCCTCCCCCTCCCCTCCCCAAAGAAAGGGTCTCCACTTACCATATTCATCAGCTGCCAGCGGCTGTGATAATATGCGGCGGGCGCAGCGCTGACATCACGTCACGACGCTGTGCCGCCGCTAGGCACTATTGGGAACGGGATCCCTTAAAGAGACATCGCCGTATAACACGCATACATCATTTGCCCCCTATTTTCAGGGGGAAAAAGTGCGTGTTATACGCCGATAAATACGGTATATCCTTGTGCCACTCCTTTTCACCTGGCATTCTGAGGTAGCCTATTTTTAAAACCAGGAGCTTGCACAAGGTCATCACGGCTTGTAATCTGCAATTGACTTTCTTCTAGAAATCTGTCCAATCCCTTTTTAAAGGCATCTAGGCAATCACCACATCCTGCAGCAAAAAGATCCACAGACTCATTACAGACTGGGTAAATAAATATTTTCTTTTGTCTGTTCTAACTCTCCCGACACTCAGGTTTTGTGGATACCCCCTTCTGAGTAGACATGCATAGAGGATTGAGCTCTAAAACAAAGGCTCAACTAGCTAGCACCAAAAGTCTCAATCCACTTCTCAATGTGTTCTTTTGTCAGGCCCCAACTCATTGCAATGAGGCTCCAGCAGGAAAAATGCCAGTGGATTGTACTTGTCCACAGTGACACTAGAAAAGAATAAAAAGACATTCGCCGGAGATTGGGAGGTGAGATCAGGCAGAGGGATGTAGCTATATGCTGGAGTTTGCATACATAAAAACCACAAACTTGTCCAGTTCCAGGTTCAGTCCATAGCACGGTAAGAAATAATAGGATACTCATTCAGATTTTTCCTTTGAATGCCAAATAGCATATCTCTCTCTCCCCCTCCCCCCAAACATCCAACTCTCTGTGTTTGAGCTGATGTGGGAAGAGCCATGGCCTTCTTGTTTTTACAGCTGAGGAGGGCAGTTATGAAAAAAATAATAATGATAATAGAAAGTGAAAGAGCAGAAGTGGCGGGCACCTACCTAGGAGTTAGCAGAAATGTTTGCAATTCCTTCCTGCAAATTAGGGTATGTCTTGAAGCTTCTGGGGTGTATGCAAGTATGTCAATGTGGTGTCAGATGGGGAAGTAGGAAACAGAGCCGGGGCTCAATATGCAGCAGCTGTACTTTCACCGACATTCATAAATCCTAATATAGCCTCATTTGCCTCGAAAACTCTCCTCTGGAAATGTTGGAGCGTCTGCTATTCACTGGATATTCTCTGAACAGTCGCCCAAATATTTGATGTCTGCATGGAACACACAGGGAGACATGGCTCTTGTTCTGGATATCTGGGATGGTTTTTTCTGCAACTGACTGTGCAGTACGATTCAGAATTGCCACGGAAATTTCTCATTAAGCCAACTCTGAAGCAAATCTTGAGATTTCCCCCGTGGGAACACGTCAGGCAGCCCGATCCTAACCTGCGCATGGCCTGCACTGTATCCAGCATAGTTTAAAGGCAGTTTTACTCAGGTAAGCATTTAAATAACATTAATGGGTGCACAGGGGCTATGGAGACAGGGTTCCCCATATCCTTGGTTTCTGTATCCACAGGGGGTTCCTAGAGTGAATTCCCCTCTTGAATACGGGGGCACACCTGTATTGAGCCCTATGGAAAGTGAAACTGAGCTGCACATACAATTTTCTTGTGATTGCACAAATGTGCCTTGACTCTCATTGAAAGCTAAGGGCTCCCAAATGGACCTTATGTCAGTGTTTCTCAAACTGTGAGTCGGGACCCATTAGGTGGGTCACGAGCCAATTTTAGGTGGGTCCCCATTCATTTCAATATTTTATTTTTAATATATTAGACTTGATGCTACCATGGTATGCGACTGCATTTGGGGTAATGTTACAGACCTGTACTTTTAACAAGCTACTATGTAAATTCTTTTAACAATAGTGAATGGGACTTAACCCCTGGGTAAATGTGGGTAGGACTGCAGCCTAGGATTGTTAAAACTTTTCCTGCTTCATGATGTCACTTCCAGTCATGACATCACTTCTGGTGTGTCCTGACAGATTCTCATTCTAAAAAGTGGATGGCTAAAAAAGTGGCTAAAGGAGTGAGAACCACTGCCTTATGGGATTAATGCGGAGCTCAACAAATGCTTCAGAAGGCGGACCCCCCCCCCCCACCATAGTAAAAAGGATAAAAACAGAGGCTTGAGATAAAGTGAAACTTTTTCCACTCTCATGAAGCTAGGTGGGTCACAATAGAGTGTTGTTTTAAGAAGGGGATCCTGGCACTAAACATGTATGTCCTTTCCAGAAACTGCTTGAGCATGCAGTCAAGTCTAGCTCCTGACCCCTAAGCCAATGGTGTACCACTGGTACACGCACCATCAGTGGTAATTGAGGTGATGTCCGGTGATAGTTGTGAGACCCCTAGACCACCACTACCTGGCAGTGAGACCAGCAGTGTCATGCTAAAAGCAGCCATAGGAGGCTGGCTCAGCATGCAGAGCTCCAGCATACACTTTTCGTGTGCTTGAAAAAACCCTCCCATCTGTCCTGAGCCTGTTATTGGTGTTCAGCATGTTGCATCTGGCCTCCCAAACAGAAAGTAACTGGTGATGATATCTTCGCCTGTTACATTCACTAGTATTTACAATAGGTGACAGCAACTGTTACCCTGCACATGCCTGATCTTGGAAGCTAAGCAGGGTCAGGCCTGGTTAGTACTTGGATGGGAGACCGCCTGGGAATACCGGGTGCTGTAGGCTTATACTATAGTCTTTCGAGACTGAAGGTTGCCAACCATTTTTCCAATAGGTGGACCATGCAAAGGGGTTCAGCAAGGGGCAAACACTGAGAAATGCTGCCTGCAGTGGCAGCTTCTATCAGGTACTTTCAGAACATCCTCCATGATGGCCACCACCCCCACCACAGGATGCAGCTCAACCCTGTTGGCACAGCTGCATCAGTGCTGGAAAGTTGGAAAGGATTGGGCCCTCAGACGTCTAAAGCACCTGAGATGAAACACTGAATGCCACATTCAGATTCTCAATTTTGGAGTGGACATTTCTCCCCATTCAGAACAAAAACAAATGGCCACGTTGCAGCTGCAGCCAAATTTCAGAATTTTGCAGGATCTGGTGTCTAATATCCTTTCTGAACCAAAATCATGAACTCTGGGTTCAAAATGCAGCCAATGAGAGACTTTGCTGTTGGTTTTTTCCAACTCTGAAGTCAACAAAGGCATTATCACAGATGCTCTTTTGCTTCTGTGTATGAAAGTTTTGCTCTTGGCACTCTCAGTGAACTCCAGCCTGTGTTTTTTTTTTTCCTCTTCCAGACACCTGTAGGGAGCCAAGGATAATTAAATGTGATCATTTTCTTTTACCTTTTAAATGAAGAAGACCTGGTACTGTACTGTTTGTCAGAGAGCCAGATTCCCCAAAGCCTCCGGGTTCTGTTTGTTTAGAAAGAGCAGAGAAGCATGCATACTGTGAGGACATGATATCACTGTGGGGGGTACAGTGCCAATTTCAAGGGAGGAAGAGCTACTGTTTTCTGAACTTGGTTGTAAAAATGCCATTAAGTTAACAAAAAAAGAAAAAAATTATTAGTTTTAGAAAGCCTTGAAATAGCAAGACATAGCTTGTAATTCAGGTGTGTTATGGCACCTTCAGCCTCCTGATTTTCAGACCAGAATGGAACAAATTCTAAATTCAGAGCCTTAACCTTGACAGTCCATAGTTGCAGATACATCTGTCTTGAGATTTACCTTCTCATTTTTCTAGTTTGCAGAAGCGAACTAAGTTTGTATTTTTTTCCTCGAAAGTGGAAAAATTTCTCATTTCTTAACCCACTTAAGAACCCACCATGAGCTTTCTCATTTCTTAACCCACTTCTCACAAAGTGAAAGGGAAAAAAACCATGAAAGTGCAAGGGGTCTCAAACCAAAACAGTCTTTTCTTCCATAAATCTGCCCAAATCACTTTTAAAGGCATCTAGGCTAAGTGCCATCACAACATCCTGTGGCAAGGAGTTCCACATCACATGCTGAGTAAAGAATTATTTCCTTTTGTCAGTTCTAAGTGTACCAACACACCACTTTAGTGGATGCCCCCTTGTTCAGCCTATGGGCACCTGTTAGAGATAATTGGGCAAAACACAGAGATAGCAGAAGTGCAAACCGGAAGCTGCAGTGTGTGGTGCTCAGAGCACGGGTAAGAACACCAAAAAAAAGGAGGCAAGACCCAGGGAAGTGCCAACACCAGAGTCTATTTACAGGCAGTATTTACAGATAGAAGGCAGTTCCAGAAATCAGCAAGCAGAGGCAGTCCAGCAAACAGTCCCAAGTAGTCAGTAAATCAGGTATCCATCCAGCAGAGATTCATGCAGTAACTCACTCCTACAACTCACCCAGTGGCGTGTGCTTGTTGGCCATTTATACTCCTGTCAGCCAATGGGAAAGGCCATGACCTCATCCCTGAGGAATGTCATTGCATCATCCTGGGTGGGGATTGCATTAGCTTTTCCCATCTCTCCTTGTTCTGTGCAATGACTCAGCACTTTGCCCTGATTGGTCCTTGCCCCTGCTTATACACAGCAGGAGTCTGGTAGGCCTGTCTTATCCAGCCACCAAATTGCCTTGCTGTATGGGGCACATACTGTAACAGCACCCTTAAGATGTGACTAGTGTTCTGTATCCTAGCCTGTATCAGTACCCTATGCAAGGGTACTTTCTGGAAAGCAAGAGCAGGATACATTATGCAAAGTATAAAAAATACAAATAGAAACTAGAGCAATTAGCATTTGAATAAATTGCTCAAGGAGCTTCACATTCATTGTCTTCTTGTAATTCTTATAACCCCCCTGAAAGGGAAGTACTATTATCCCCATATCGCAGACTGAAGTGTTGAGGCTGAGAGGGAATGACTTGTCTGAAGTCACCTGGGGCAGGGTTTCTCAAACTGTGGGTCCCAGCCTGATGTCTGGGGTTCCTGGGCTCGGCCCTCCCACTCACCCTTGTGTTGGGTTCAAATTGAAGCTGTCTAGATGCAATTGGAGACTGCACTTGGGCCTCCACAGACCTCCATAAGCAGCCAGAAAGTCAATTCTAGTTTACTTCTGAGTTTCTGAAAGTGACTTTCAATTGCTTCCAGAAGCATGTGGAGGCCTTCTGAGGCCTGCAGAAGTCCAGTGCTGGAGAAAGAGGTGGGTCATGGTAACCTCTTCTACAAATGGGTCATCACAGGGAAAAGTTTGACAACGCCTGACCTAGAGAGTTCATGCCAGAGGTGAGCTTCCTGTCTCAGCTTACTCGCTTAAGCAGAATTCCATGCAACTTTGGAATGCTTTGGAATTCCATTCCATGCTCATGCAACTTTGTGCAATTTGAAAGGTCTTGTGCATTAGCTTTTACCGTGATGTAGTGAGAGAAAGCATTAATAAACAGTCTGCATGGATTTTACCATTTCAACACCAACAGTACAGTTAGGTGATACAAACTAAGAAGGCTTTTAACACAAATGAAGTCGTGTTCAGTGTTGCATTGTCATTCACATGTTGGCTTTGCAATGGGCAGACCTGACAATGGGACCACTAACCAAATTAGCACCATCCAAAGAGTTGTAGGAAAACACAAAAGACAAAAATAGAACCAGTTTTATTTTTTCATTCCATGCTCTCGTTTCACGGATGAAGGCTTTTCACCAGGATCCCTCCCCCAGCATGTTGACATTTGTGACCTGAAATGAAACTATTGATCATCAAATTAGAGTTTATATAAGGTCCATGTATTTTAAGTCAAATTGAAACGTCAATATTAAGAATTCAAGTCAAGCATATTATTTGTAAATGTCACTGGATGTTTCCTTCTGAATAAATCATCAATTTCAAAAAGAAAGAAGACTTTTTTGAGTCAGTCATCCTTTCTTGGGAAGGACGATATCAATGTCAAATGGAAGAGCAGACAGCTTGAAGTTGTAGAATTAAGGCTGCAACCCTATACACACTTTCCTGGGAGTAAGTCTCATTGATCACAATGGAACTTACTTCTGAGTAGACATGCATAGGATTGTGCTGTAACTCTCCATCTCTGCTACTGTGTTGTTCTTGTTTATGTTTTCTGAATTTGCACGTGCATTGTGTTTTAATTTGCTTTTCTTCTTAGTTTTGTTATAAATGCTAAATATATGCTATATTTAATGCTAAAAAGACATGCACCAATGGAGTCACTGGGGGTGTGGACTGCACGCGGTGAAGCCCTCGGGGGGGGTGACACCACTACTGGTTAAAATTGTGAACTCTTAGTATTTTTGAATAATGCCATCATGTTATATATCCCTTGATGCATAATTTAATGCAGAATGCAATGAAATAAACCACATTTAAAGATTTATATTCTTTAATCTCTATCAATCTCTGTCAAACATTATGGCCACATAACCAGAAAAGGAAAATAAAACTGCCTTATGTAACACAAAGTGGATTTTTTTAAACTCAAAACTAACTAATGAGACTGATTGTTCTAAGAGCCAATGAGGTACTGTTATAACACAGCAATGAACCAACAAGGTGTATGAGTCAGCTGTCATTTCCATGAATCATACTAGAACTCCTATTCAGTTTTGAGAGTGCCATCAAGATGACCAGTGGTTTTGTTGTTGCTACTGATCTGTTTTGTGTGTGTGTGTGTAATTAATTAATGTTGTGACACAAACCCTAGAGATGCCACTGCATTTAGGCCATGCATATGATATTGTGATTTATTCTGTATAGTCTGATACGGGAGGAGGTCCATCATGGGGTGATGCAATGACTCTCTCATTGGGTGATGTAAACCCTAGTGATGCCTCTGTATGCACCTTTTGATTGATTGAATGATGGACAGAGTTGCCACCTTTTTTCTAGCACGTATCCTGTGCTATTAACAATTGTGTAACTGGGGAATACAGGCAACCGTTTCTCCATCTTTTAACCTCAACGTTGGGTAAATGGTATTGCTGTTAAGTCTCTGCCTACCGTGTTGCTATGAAAGACACAGAAGCCCTGACAGCAGAAAACCTAGCAACTCTAATCTCTAAGTTTGACCTCATCTCTGTTTATTTCTTAAACACAGCAGGTGCAGTATAGAAATAGAAGTGCCACAGCTTCCATCTTGAGGGCTTACAGTCTACACATCACTTCGCTGGGAGGAAGGGGTGAGGCTCCTTCCACCTAAGTACGCTCAAGAAAAGGAGAGAGAGTGCCTTCCAATCCTACATTGCTTTCTCTAGGAAGCTTGCATGAAAGTAATTGCATAAAAATTATGCCAAAGGTTTGGGAACAAGTCATCCTGAAAATGTGACTTTTCAATTAATATGACAATGGTGTCAGTGTTAATAATCTCTAAGCAGGACATCCAGAGGCTTTGCAAAAACAAAATGTCTCTCTGCATAAGAATTCAAAGAATGCCCACTGGAAAGAAGAAGAAGAAGAAGAAGAAGAAGGGAAAACAGCAACAATCAAATCCAACTGTTCTCCCCCTCCCCCCCCCCCCACTTTGCCCCAACTGACCCACAATTTTGTTGCTGGGGCTTCTCTCAAAGATCCATCAGTAGTTTGAGATTCTAGTCTGTGAATAGATTCACACAACCAGTTTTTCTCCAAGTGCTGAGTCACCATGAAGCAGAATGAAGAGAATCTAACACTTCAGCCTTATGCACACTTACTGGGAAGTGATCCCTGTTGCACCAATGTGCAATCCTTCCCCATGAGGGCCAACATGAACCTAAACACACAAGTCTGGCTCTCACTTCCCCCCCCCCTTAAGGAAATAATGTGCAGGAGTGGGGATGAGATGGTCCAAAACCACAACAGAGACAGTAAGGGGGGGCCATAGTACTATCCTCTTACTGCAGTTCCAATCCAAAATTGCAACTTCCCCTCCAGGTGTGCTATTTTTAATAAGAACAAAAGCTTCTACTAAAAACCAATGAAAGGTGTTTTTTTTCTTTTCTTTTGTCTTCTTTTTTTATCTTCCCCCCCCCCCCCCAATTAAAATAGCATGCAGGTAGGGGTATGATTAGGATCAGATCAGCAGTGGGGTAAAATACTGAAATCCCCCTACCCCCTTACTATAATTTGGGGCATCTTGTGTTCACCATTGCAAGTTATTTACAGCACAAGCACACTGCAAGCTATTTCCTTTAATGAAATAGCACGATGCTTTCGTTAAAACACACAAATCCTCATTGATTAGTGTTGTTTGGGGTCACATCTAGTCAGATATGTAAAGTGGATGCAACCAAACAGCCTTTACAGTTCCCTACTAGCCCTATTTACCAGGAACCACCTTGTTTTATCTGCTCCCTGTTCATGAAAAAGCAGCATCTCACCTTCTGGTCATGGCACTCATGGTGGTTTATAAGTGAGCCCATGGTTCAGGAGTTGGACTTAAACCTGGAAGATCCAGGTTCAAATCCTCACTCAGTCATGAAGCTTCCTGGTTGACCTTGGGCCAGTCCCCCTCTCTCAGCCTCACCTACCTCTCAGGGTGGTTGTGTGGACAAAAGGAGCAGAGGAACTATGTTCACTGCCCTGAGCTACTTGGAGGAGGAAGGGTGGTATAAAAATGTGAAACATAAATTGTGTGTGTCTGTGTGCGTGTGTGGAGACATTTTCTTTCAAATTACCACAGGCATCCTAAAATGGTGGGCCGAAGAGAGGTAAGTAAGTCTTGCCCCTCCTGACTGCCATTTATAAGCACAGGAGACAGTTGAGAGAAGGGGAGATCCGCAAAATTCTTTTGTCCTCGCTGCATGAGCAGTCTTGGGGCCCAATCCTAACCAGCATAGGTGTTAACAGCTACCATGGGATTCTGTGTTGGATCCGAACAGGCTGGAGGTTTCCTTGACATTCATCTCTTTACCCCGAGTAATGCTTCAGCTTGCTCAAGGGGGCTTCTTGAGTCTGTGCCAGCTATTTCTCTGGCACAGACATGAAAAACCCTATGTCAGGCTTTCAAGCCTGACATGGGGAACAGGATTCAGTGGAGGAAGCCTCCACTGGTCCCACCCCCTGGCCTGTTCTCCCCTCCCCCCCTCTCCATCCTCCCTCTAACCAAGTGCACTCCCCCATGCCCTCCCATCACCCTCTCCACATTCCCACACCACTCAGAGCTTGCCTTTGCTCTGCCACTGGCTGGGGCTCCCACTACATTTGCTTCATTTGTGAAGCAGTCCAAATGACATTGCAACTTCTCTAACATGGCTATGAAGTTGATTCACACATGCTGATAGTTAGGTGATTAATCATCACTACAAACCTATGAATGAAAGACGCCATCCCGTTTTAAGAGAAGCATCAAACAGCTTCATTTTGGAGGGGGGAGAGAATCATTGTGATGACAAAGACAGGCAGAAAGACTCTTTTAAACCACTTAAAATAAGACACCGACTCAGCCTGGGCTCCTGTGTGATTGTAACAAGATGAAAGAGGATTCTTTTCTTGTCTTCCCCAACTGCTTATTATGGGTATCACAGGGCCATAAAAGGAACTTTTTTTGAACTTGGACATAGTGAGAAACTTCTATTGGAAAGAAAGCACTAAATCCAGGCCTTCTCTTCTGTCTAAATTGTTGGAATGTGCTGCATTTAAAACAGGGAGGCTGTGTTTTCAACCCAGAGCAGATTCTTTCAAGCCTCTTTGTTACATGTGAATGAATTCACTAAGGAATTCCCTGGGGTTTGCCAATGGTCTTAGGAAGAGGAGGGATATTACAGCCCAGCTCTTTACATTCCAAGGCACGCTTTTAAAGTTCCAAAGCAAGCTTCCAAGAATACTATGAACTTCTACCTCCAGTGGTATAGCTAGAGGGGGCAAAGCACTAAGTTTAGCAGAGAGCCCCACTACAGCATGCAAAGGGCCCCATCCCCTTCGGAGGCATTCCAAACATGCAAAACGAAGGCACACGGAAGCAAATGGAGATAATGTATTTTAAGACCTTAAGAATGCACATAGGAAGAATTCTGCTAGAAGAGGGGAGTTTCATTCATCTTCCAAGCAAAGCATGGAGGGAATTCCCCCCCCCCCCCATCTTTGGCCATGAGCAAGATTGGAGAATGGGGCAAGAAGATCAGTGGTGGCACCAGGGAGGGAGGTGCTTCTGCCATCTTTAGGACTTCTCCTCCCACTTAGCACCTCATCTTCAGCACTTGGGAACAAAGAGGTGATGGGGGTGCACCATCAAGTGGGTGATGGGAGCACACCATCAAGTGGGCCCTCTGATACCTCAGTCAGGATCCCGCCTGGCTAATCCTTGATACCACCTCTAGATTGTTACCACCTCTACCACCTCTAGATACCACCTCTAGATACCACCTTCATGAATTTGCCTAATTTGCTTCAGCCCTTTAGCTAGTGACAATACGTTTATGAAGGACTTCCTTCTGCTCATCTTCTGCTTGAAGATCTCACTGGAGATCTCACCAAAGCAGAGACTGTTCGGGCACTTGCTGGAGATGTTCTAGGAGGATTTCCTGCTATAGGCAGGTGGACTAGATGACCTTGTGGGTTTCTTCCAACTCTTTGATTCGATGTTTTCACCTTAAGTCTCTTACCCATCTTTTTTTTTTATTGGATGGCCCCTGGTTCTAGTGGGCAATCATGCATAGGTTTGTGCAGTTAACAACCATTATCTGTCTCCAATCTAAGTTGGCAAATTTGCTGTTAACTTGGAACCATTTTAATATTATCTTATGTCTACGTTTTTCTCTCTGTCTTTCTTGCTATTATGATTGACAGTGTTGGACATAAATATTTGATGTATTGCTTACATTTGGGCCAAGAAGACCAGTTTCCCCATTCTCTCCTCTGTTGGCTTGCTTGCCATGTCCTTTTTTAAAGGATGCCGTGCAGTAAAGCAGCATAACTTGTGCATTTATATTCCATGTGACTCCCTATTATCCTCCCATTAGCAGTGTGACATTCAATAATATTTAAAATTGCATGGACATCAATATTATTTATAAGGTCAACTATGTCAGAAAGATATTATTATTAGGCTTAGAAGACCTCACTAAAGTTCTGCTCCAGGCAAACCAGTCGTGGAATTGATGTCAAAGCATCCTTGTGATGTGACTGCATTGTACAAGTGCGACATAAATGTCTTCTCCACCTACTTCCTCTGTTGCACGGGCCACTTCTGATTACCATAAAGATTTCCAGATTAATAAATCCATCACAATGAACGGAAAATACATGGTTGGTTACTAGCAAAAAAAATAAGAAAACTTACTGTAAATGGCTGGTGGGTGGAGAAGTGCAACTAGGGAGTCTCGAGCTTAGAATGAAGACTATGGTTTCTCACAAAGCATGTGGTCATTGAAAATCATGTCTTACAATGTTTTCTTTACCAAAAGTAAATGCATATTTGCAGTGCTTGTGGCTACAAAGACTTTTCTGAAATCATAAGTCATATACTGCAGAGCCTTGGCCATAAATCCAAGAGGGAAGGGAAAGCCATGGAATCAGACACTATGGGAATTAACTCATGATTGGGTGTGTCAGAGTTGATTCATAGAGAGTTGTTGAGTGGGTTCAGGAGCCTAGAAGGTCAAGGATGGAGTTGAGGGCAGCAGGGAAGAAACAAGACATAGAACAAGGGATGGACAAGAGTCAAGAAAACATTTTATTGTTCAGATGGGCAGTCCAATCCTATCTAAACACCCCTGTGCCAATGCAATGGTGCCAGCACAGCTTCTTCTGCATCCTGCAGGGGAAATTTAACAGGCAGAAAGTCTCTTTGGGATAAGGGGACATTTGTCCCTTTGCCACAGGGAAAGCTCCAGCTGCCACTATGTGTCAACTCAGACAGCAAGATCATCAGGACACGTCCAAGTTGATCCATGTTGGCAGATCAGGTTCAGGAAGGGGGATAGGATACAGTCCATAGCACTGGCATACCTGGAGGGGGGCAAACGGGGCAAAAGCCCCAGGCGCCGACCCTTGAGGGGCACCTCCTTAAGCCTCCCCCCCTTGTCTGCCTGCCTGCTTTTTCTTTAAAGGGAGAGAAGGCGGCAGTTCTGGCAGCTCTCCGGCAGCAACTCAGCACCAGACTTGGCTGCCCCCCCACCTCCTCTTTTATAGGAGGAGAGGGCAGGAGCACCCTAGAGCACCAGCGCAACTCCTGTCATGCTGACACTCTGGCTCGGGCACCCCTGCCCTCTCACTTCCTTGGAGAGGCCTCTAGAGGCAAGAGGGTGGTCTTATCAGCGCTAATACTCTAGCCCAGGTGCCCCTGCCCTCCCGCTTCCTCCGTAAAGGCCTCTGGAAGCGAGTGGGTGGCCTCAAGGCTTCCTGTGCCCCGACGGAGGCTTCTGCACCGCTTGTTAGCGGCGTGGAGATCTCCTTTGGAGCAGTCTGGGGCTGCTGGAAGCAGCGCCCCAGACAGGCGGGCTTCCAGCAGCCCCAAACCACTCCAATGGAGAACTCTTGTAAGCAGCGTGGAAGGCTCCATCAGGGCCTTGGCTGCCTCCTTCGTTCCCCCATTTTTCCAAAGGGGGAACGGAGGAGGTAGCCACATGGAAGTCATTGCGGTGACGGTGACATCACCACAATTACTTCCAGGTCACGGGTGGTGGGGCAGAAAAGGGGGGTCAAGGGGTGTGGCAGGCGGAAAACTGGGGGTTGCCTCGGGCACCGAGACCCCCAGGTATGCCGTAAGTGCATAGTAGTGCCATCAATCCTGCCTCCTTCTGGGCCTGATCTTCCCACTCCAGCCTCCCACCCTGTTCTGCCCCTCTGGTGCACATTGCTCCTTGCTGGTGCTGGCAGGAAGGTTCCAGCCTTCCTGCTGGTGCTACTAACTAGGTTGCTGTTGCAATGTGCTTAATGGCACATTTGGACAGCGTGCGCCAGTGGAGCATGTACTCCACGCCAAAGTCCAAGCCTAAACAGGAGATCTCTCAGTCCTTCCTGTTGAGAAGCACCAATGGCCACTCTAAAATGGTGCAACTGTTCTTATATAAGGAAGCTTTCAATATCCAGGAAGTTGCTTCAGCCTGAATCCCTGGAGGCTCACCACATGGGGCAGATATGCACAGAGTATGAACTCATGCTTTTAACTCTTGCAGCTAATGGCAAGATGTTCATGGAAATGAAGGTGAATCAGGAATGGAAACCCAGAATGGGAGATTTAGGATAGACAAAAGGAAGTACTTCTTCACTGCATCACCAGCTTATGGAATGTGCTATCACAAGTTGTGGTGACGTTCACTACGATGGTTTGGAAAGTGTTTAGACCTCATATTCATAGGATATGAGCCTGCCACTGGCTACTAGTCATGATGGCCATAAGCTACTTCCTTGATTAGCAGGCAGTGTGCTTTGGGGGCTAATTGCAGGGGAGCATTGGTAGGAAAGGGGCATGCCTTCAACTGGTGTTTGTGGGTTTCCTATCTCATTGGACCCTATGAGAAGCAGATGCTGGACTATAAGCACCTTGGGTTCAACCCAACAGGTCCTTGTGTGAGCATGGAAGACTGACATATATTACTTTAAACCAGAGAAACATACTTATGAATATAAGGCTAAAAAAAAGTTCTCACAAAGTCCTCCAGCTTTACCCAAGTTGACTTTTTCAGCACCGCACCAGCTCCTCTCTTCCTCTGCACCTTTTACAGCTTTCTAATTTAATATTTGAGCAAAGTTGTTTTCTGAGATTGGAATTACAGTCTTGAACTAAGGAAGATAAAATCAATACTTGTAACCGTTATTGCTAGCTATGTAGTGTTTATAGATTCAAATATAGAAACAGTTTATACGGTCGTATTTATCAGTGTCAGAGACGAGAGACCTCCAAGAGCAAGAATAACAGTGGGTGACTGACAATAAAACTGCAGGTTATCTGATATCGTGTAATTGCTGATGTGGTTGAACAAGCTGTTTAATTCTGGAGGGAAAAGGGTTATGCATGCCTACCTAATGTTCCTGTGCTTGGTTCCCTAATGGGATATTAAAATATAAATGTGCGGAAGTGTCTCTTCTGTTACTTCCTAAGGAACTTTCCTTTAAAGCATTAGCAGTTTTCACACAGGGGTGGAAAGTGAAAGTTTCCATCTAGAGAAGAAGAGAAGGCAAGTGGATAGGAGTCATTCTTCACCAATGATTTGCTGAATATTTCCTGGCACAACAGAGAAAGTATGAGCACCACCATGTCCACCGCCCAGAGCAGATGGAGGCACTGAAACTAAGACCAGAGTGAGCGCTGAGGCTACATTAGGGAAGTAGGCCAGGCAATGTGAGGCAGCATATAGAGGAGCAATCCTGAGCTGTCAGGCACGTGGGGCTGCAGCAGTGCCGAAAATGGCTGCCACTGCTTCCAGTGCACCCCAGGCAGCCACCACCGCCTCCTTGGGAGAAGGGACCTGGGAAGAGGACTGTTCAGGGAGCTTCCCAAGTTTAGCATTTATATCAGCAAAGGTCTAGATAAGTGGTGTCAAACATAAGGGCCTCAGGCTGGATAAGGCATGCCCACATGATAGTTGGGCTCTCCCAGCATCATCATAAGCTGCTGTCAGGTGCTGAACTGTGAAGTGCCCTTTAGCCTGAGCCACTGTGCTGGGAAAGCTGCTGGAGAGATACTTTATCTTCTGTCATTTGCAACTCCTAAATGAGAGGGAAAGGGCTTATCACCTGTTTAAGCCATTTCTTCCCAACGTTGCATATATGCATGGACCAAATGTGCACACCTGTGGACCGGGTAGAAATGGGTTAATGAAATCAGCTTAATGACATCACTTCTGGCCCTCATTGGGCCCACTGAATGAAACAAGTTGCAAAGAGAAAATATCAGTTGATGCTACAACCAAATGTCTCCTCATTTACTCAGGGCTTTTTTTCTAATGGAATGCGGGGGGACGGAGTTCCAGCACCTTTTTGCAGGGGCCCCTCCCCTTTGGAGGCATTCCAGGAGGGGGGGGAGCAAAATAGAGGCATTCGCTGGGTAGGTGCTGGGGGGTGCAGGGTGGGCGGGTGCCTGGCCCCTGCCTGACCGCATAACGACCCCCTCCTGCCCCCATCTCCAAGCTCTCGCCTGAGCCCAGCCATCCTCCCTTCCCCCCCGCGCTCTGCTTCCCAGCGCAGCTTCCAAGCTGGTGGAGGGCACGGGGGACACACGCCGATGCCGAGAACAGCCAGCCAGCCAGCCAGCCAGGGAGACGGGCTGCGGCACCCACGGAACGCCCAGGTACTGGCTTGGCGGAGGAGGAGGGGAAGGAAGCTGGCTGGTGCAGCCCCCATGCCAATCTGCAGCACGAGCCTAGGCGTGTCTACTCAGAAGTATGTCTCATTGTGCTCAATGGGGCTTGCTCCTGGAAAAGGGTGCATAGCCTTGCAGCCTGAGAGCCCAAGCATGTCTACTCAGAAGTAAGTTCCATTGTGTTCAATGGGGCTTACTCCCAGGAAAGTGTCATAGCCTTGCAGCCTGAGTAGACAGGCAGAGGAGGGGCTCTGTGGCTGCAGTCCTCTCCACACTTTCCTGGGAGGAAGCCCCACTGCCTCTAGGGGACTGACTTCTGAGGAGACAGGCACAGGAGGGGCTCTGAGGCTGCCATCCTCTCCACACTTTCCTGGGAGGAAGCCCCACTCCCTCTAATGGGACTGACTTCTGAGTAGACAGGCACAGGATTGGGCCCTGAGGCTGCCATCCTATCCACAGTAAGCCCCATTCACTAAAGTGGACTTCTGAGTAGACATCCATAGGATTGGGCTCTTAGGCTGCAATCCTAGGCACTTTCCTGGGAGTAAGCTCCATTGACTAGAACGAGACTTACTTCAGAGTAGACATACCTAGGATTGGGCTCTTAATCCTGGCAGAGATATATATCTGCACCCGTTTTCACATGCTAAGGGCAGGTGAAAAGGGATTCTACGTGTGTACAATGTGCTGTCCAGCCTTGCCAGAGATCCTCCTCATCCTTCCCCCACAAGCATGCCCTCCGCCAGCCAGCGTTTGCAGCTCCTCTCCAGCAATGCACAGCAGCTGCTCAGGGCAGCAGAGAAATACAATAGCATGCTAAGCGCCTTCCCAAAGACACAGAGTATTCTGATACCTGAATTAAACCATATTTAATCGCTTGTTTGCAAACATAGCTGTTTCTGTGTGCACCTAAGGACCCCTCTCGTGTGAGAATTCCTTTTTTGTTCTTACTCCCACAGTTGCTTAGAGTAATTTTATTACATGGAACTCATGTAAGCCATTTTTTGGAATCCATTCACTGCTTCCTCTCCTCGAAGTAGTGCCACACTATATACTACACACTACAAGTGCACCTGTACAGTATTTTTCCCCATGTGTAGAAAAAGTAGAAAATGTGTAGCTAGGGGGAAGGGGATGTGGAGATTGACAGCCCAATCCTATGCATGTCTACTCAGAAGTAAGTTCATCTTTAGGGGGGAAGCACATAAAAAATATTTTATTTCTCCAATAAAAAATGGTTTAAAAATAAATAAATAAATAAATAAATAAATAAATAAAAGATTTTGTGAGTTCCTGCACCTTTCTATTTACAAAAAAAGCGCTGCATTTACTTATCCATGCAAGAAGCTTTTGCTTTGCCTTTCAGCTGTAATAATAATACAGGCATTTGTATACTGCCTTTCTTGGTCGTCAGATTTCTCCTCAGACTTTAATTCAAGGCAGTTTACATGGGCAGGCTGTTCTAAACCCCCGTAGGGATTTTTACAATTGAAGAAAGGTTCTATCTTTCAAGAACCACAACATTTCAGATGGATCTTTTATGGTCTGTTATCACTTTCTGGCCTCCAGATTCCTCCCACGCAGGCTGACAAGCAGCTCCTTCATCTCTCCAAGAGCAGGTGGAATAACTCGGCTCAGATTGTCAGCTGCTTCAAGGTCTCGCCATTCATGGTGCCGGTGGCCTCGAACTGGCGACCTTCGGATGTTATCTTCAGGCAAACGGAGGCTCAACCCTCTAGACCAGACCTCCTGCCCAGTTGATAGAATTAATAGAATTTCAGGTCAGATTTGGTGCTGGGCAAGCCTCCAAAGATGGGACACAAGAGCAGGGGGAAAAATTCCCTTTCTCTACTTGCCATTCATCTAATTTCAGTTGATAAATGGAGTTGTATAAATAATGGATCAAAGGACAGAGACAGATACCAATGAAGGCGCAGTCTGAACAAGGCCTCATTGGGATGCATAAGCACCCGAGTGCTTGACCTGAACATGAGTTGAGATTCTGCACATGTTCTAAGTGGTTCCATTTCTTCAAAGGCTCAAATGGGTCCAAAAAGGGAATAACCTTTGCAAGCACAGACTCCTTGCAAAGGGTGGAATGAAAAGTGCCTTGGCGGGCCATCAATTAACCGTCAGAAGTTCAAATTTGTGCTCATCTTGATTCTGCTGGCAAACATCTGAGCAGGGGAATCCAATATTCAAAGCTCCCCTGGTTGATTGTGTGCAACAGCTCAGCCTCAGATCAGTCCTCATTTCAGTAATGCTTGGGAACATCCTACAACTGATCTTCCAGACCTACATCCAGGCATCCCCTCGAAATGGAAGTTCTCCTCTTCCTCAAGGTTTTGCTAGAGCAAAGAAGGCTTGTTATTGCCTGACTGGCTCCCTTGCAGTTGTCTTGAGCTCCCAGGTGAACAATAAACTGCTTGTCACCCCATACAATTTGGAATGGTGGGTGGTAGGATCTTATTCTGTTCCAAGGCTCATTTTCAGTGCTTGAGCTGGAACAGGCAGGCCAGCAGGCCTGCACGGTATCCAGCACAAGTTTTGGGCTGGTTTCACTCAGCCCGAGGCAAGGCTGATTCCCCTTACCATGTAATTCCCCTTACCGTGGGGAGAGCTGTAGCAGCCCTGATGGGTCTACTTTGTTGGAGGAAATTAAAAATAGTTTCCTCTTTGGGGGGGGAGCAGAATAGCTTAATCAGCAGACCCCCTCTTTTGGGTATCACCCCAGGGAACCTTCCTTACCTGACTGACTGTTAATCAATAAAAAAGACAAAGAGGCAATGGCTTGTTAAAGTTGCAAAAAGAAGTTATTTACTTACAGTTCTATTGAATGTATATTTACAGCATCTGATTAGGATCAGAGGTTCAGCTAACACTTAGAGATAGCAAGGCCCTGGAGCTACCTCGCCCTGCATGCCTTGTGCTCAAGATGGCCTGGGCATCAGAGCGCTGGTGTGCACATCTCAACAGGTCGGTGGTCAGAGGGCAAGAGGAAGTGCTCAGAGGAGAAGGGAAGGATAAAGGGTTAGGGCCACACCCCACAAGGATCACAGAGAGAACAGGCAGAAAGGTCAGATTCACTGGGCCATAGCTTGACCCGTTCTGGACAGCATCCTGCCCCCTCTGGACAGCAGACGGAGTTGCACCAACTCCAATATACTTGGATCTGGGTGGGACAGATCCAAGCAGAAACAAGCAGCCTAGAGCTGCTCTGAGCTGCCCAAGAATTTGGCTAGAATCTGGCATAAGTGTCAGATCATGGCCACGCCTCCTGCTCCCTGCCTGCCCACCTGTCCATGGTCTCACCTGCTGTCTGCCTTCCCCCACCCTCCTCATGCCCCCCTGATGCTCCCTGACCCCCATGCCAGCTGAGCTCGATCAGCACAGACTTACTTTCCATTGGCGCAGTAGAGGCTAGATGCAGCCTCAGTGGGCCAGCTCACCTCTCTGCACTGGTCTAGCTGACTCCTATGGAGGTACATTTGCAATCCTTTATGACATGTTTGCAATGCTCCTGGACCAGCACAAGACCTGGATTTATCCAGGGTGCAGTTAGGATTGTGCCCTTAGAGATCCATGAAAAAGGGAATGGCCATTTTCCCAATGTGCAGCTACTGAAGAGTGAATAAATATCAGGTTCATGTTTCAGCTACTGAAGGTCTACTGGTATTCTGAAAGTATTTTGTTAAGAGGAGACTGGGAAGATCTCTCTCTCTCTCTCTCTCTCTCTCTCTCTCTCTCTCTCTCTCTCTCTCTCTCCACTTGCATACAGTTCCTTTCTCCAACAGAGAAATAGAGGGACAAGAGTGGCTAAAGAATGTAGGCAAATGATTTACATATCCTTGAAAAATGATTAAGAGGAGAGGCCAAAGGCTATGAAGATGAGATAAACCTTTTTGCTTCTGCTTGAGGATTCTGCTTGCAATCCTTTCCCAGTTCCTAGTTAGACCTGATGTCTCTGCCTCTTCCCTCTTTGACTGATCTCAGTCTTGTGCTACAGAACTCACATTTTACCAGATCATGTATGTAAATGGGAATCTTCTCACCCAGAGCTCCAGGCACTCCCTGATGCCCACCCTGGATCATGACCACTGGATGCTTTCCCACTGAACAGCATTTGTCAAACACTGTGACAATGTCTTTAAACTACACATGTATCAAAACAGCAGATCAGAAAAGGTTCCAAAGTCATTAATCAGAGAAAAGACGAACAAAAGTGTCATTTAAAACAAGGCAATAAAAAAAAAAATCCCTTAACGCTACCAACAGGCTTATAAGCAGTAAAATCCTAAAGATGGACATAAGCTGTATTCTTGGAGGGGAGCAGATAATCACCATTGGCCTTTTATCTTACTTTGGCAGTTTTGCCCCAAAGCCATCTTAAAAGTTTACCGAATGCTGCTGAACTTTCCAATCTGTGTTATCCCTTTGAAATTCATTGTGTTTGCCTTTGATATTTCTTATTTTACACAGCCAGGGGTACGTGTCTCTCTCTTCACCATGGTTGGATTAAACTGCAGAAATGATTAACAGCTCTAAAATATACCCTCCTTATCAGTTGATATTACTGTGGCAATAATAACTGACCTTGGCTAATATATTAAGACTGATGGATGCTGAAAACACTGAGCTGAATTGCTGTGAAAGATAAAACAGTGGATAAAGCGAACTGTTTGTTGTCTGGTTTGGATTGCTTTCCTTGAGCAGTCGGGTTCCTGGAATAAAGGACGGCTCTGTGAAGTTAACAAGTCTGTCTTAGAGACACTACTATGCTAGAAACATATATTGGTTTCATGATTGTTACAGCTGTCATGGCCTCTCCTGAAGAATCCTGGGACTCATCATTTGGCAAGAGGGCTAGCAATTCTCAGTCAGAGATCTTTCAGCTTCCTGACGGAACTGCTGTTCCCTAAATTAGAAGGAATGACTGTGCAATCAGTATAGGGATGGGCAGGCTCCTTGTGGCTCTCCCCCCAAACTAATCAAATGTTTCAAGTGCTCCAGCGGAACATTGGATGGCATGTAGTGACTTAAAATCTCAGCTGCCTATCAGAACTTTTCTGGTTGGAATCTCATCTCATCTCATCTCATCTCATCTCATCTCATCTCTCTCTCTCTCTCTCTCTCTCTCTCTCTCTCTCTCTCTCTGCTTTATAGGGATGTCCTGAGTCTTGAGTCTTTGGCTCCCTTAACTTGAGTTGCAAATGAGTTATAATGGGAGGCCATCACGACTCATCCAGAACTGTTTTTTTCAAGTCATTCTAAGTCTTTCCAAGAAACAAGTGAAGTCACAGAAGCGACAAAAAAACCATGCAGGCACACACACAAAACAGAGTCACTAGTATGCACAAAAATGAGTCTTTACAAGTCTATTTGTGTCACAAGTCTATTTGAGTCATGAGTCTTTTCCAAGTCACTGCCATGAGTCTTGAACCATGTTTAATGTCCAGGTCCATGTGTAATGACCAGGACCAGAGTGGCCTGCCCTGCAGGCATAGAGCTGGGTACAAACCAGGAGAGGCAGGAAAAGCCCCACCAGGGCAGGGTGTGAGCCAATAGTTTACTGAGCATAGCATGCCGGTGAACAATGAAGCAAGCACAGAGCAGGAAGGAACAGTCAGTGTCCATAGGAGCCTTCCCAGGCAGGCTTCCCAGGCTCCCAGTGTCCCACAGGAGCCTCCTTCCCAGAGGAGGAGGCTCAGGATCTAGGAGATGATCAGGCCAAGCAGGCAGGACCAGGAGGGGGAGGGACTAGTCAAGGCCAGGGGAATATAAGGATCAATGAGGACTTGCTGGAGACTAGCTGCAAGAGAAATGCTGGAGGAAGAGATTGGTGAAGAGGCAAGCCAGGTGGGTGTGGCCCTGGAACCCTTCATAGGCCACTGCCCCATATGGGTAGATACTCAGGCAATAGGGGGCCCCAAGACCCTCTTTTCTCTGCATCAGTGACATATAAGGTCAATATATTTTGTGCAAAATGAGAGGCAAAGTCCTATCAGTGTTAGCATTTAACACATTTTTTTCTTTCCCAACTTGCAAAAAGTAGGGGGAAAAACAACACTTGGGAACCATCAGGCAACAAAAGGGTTCATAGGTGATTAATCTCATTTGGGAAAAATATAAGGGGCTAAGAACAAAGATTTTCATTCACATAAAATGCCTCCAAAGCTATTTAGTTAATTGATCTATAAAAAAGGTTGATTCATGATCAGCAGATAGGCAAATTAATCTTCATTTTAAAGTGCTGAAAAACATGCCTGGTTAATAAGTTTGTGTAGAAGAAATACACTTATTTAGGCTGCAGCCCTATACATACTTACCTGGAGGGTAAATCCCATTAATCTCAATGGGGTTTGCTTCTGAACAGACTTGTAAAGACCTTGCAGTGCACACCAAAAGGACTTTACTTCCTGAGACATGCAGCAGCCATTCTGATATGTCGCTCTAAGCTGGTGCTTCTCCTTCGGGACCGACCTGCCTAAATTGTGTTGATCACTTTCCTAAGGACTCTGGACTCACAAGTGGGGGGAGCAGGGCCAGGGCTGTGTAACAAAAGGAACTGTGGAGGGATGTGTGTTCTTTTTGTTGACTCATTTAACTATCTTGCATGACTTGTCTATAACCCCCTTGTGCTTACCCTCTCCCTTTTTGAGGTGTTTTTCCACACTTAAAAGAGGCAAGGGCTGTGAGTAATGTGGTCTGCTGTGGGGGAAAAGAGACTGGATTGAATTGGGTGGGTATGAAAACCTCTGAGTTGGGGGGGAATTATTTTGTGTTCCATGTAGTCCATGTAAACTCAAGACTTTCACAGCTAGTGAAGCAAATGCAAGCACAACCATCACATTAATTATTAAATAATCTTCTTATGTATTACAAATTTAATTGTATTTTTTTGTGTGCAAGGGTGGGGTGGGGTTGCATGTGTTCCCTGCTGCCTCCAAATTTTGCCTTAGTGGTCCCTGAGCTCCTAAAGGTTGGGAACCACTGGTCTAGACATACACAAGCTACATACTGTGTAAAGTATATTGATTAGCCTTTTTAAGCTGTACAGAATAAATGGACATAGACGCACCCATCATTTTCTTTAAAGTTTTGTTCCAAAGATATTTATTTCTAATTAAGCAAAATAGCAATAAAGCATTCAAGTTCTAGCACAGTCTACAAAATACCCACAATTTCCTCTGGATATATTTGTTGGAGAGAAGTCTTGATTTCATGTGAAGATCTATGATCTGCAATGAGTTTCCCAAATAGCATCAGTGCCACCTAGAGGCTTGAGACTTACATGTTCCTAAAGCAAAACAAAAGTTATTTTTGTGAAGTCTGATGCAGGCAGTTCTGTCTGTTTGGGTCTCAGGGAATGTTCACTGTTTCTCACAACCAGTCGTACCTACACTGAGATTTAAAGTGTGCAAATTTGCAAAAAGGTGTAGCTCAAAGATGTATCTCTTTACCACTTAGGGCGCAACCCTAACCCACTTTCCAGCACCGACATAAGGGCAATGCAGCTCCGAGGTAAGGTAACAAACATTCCCTTACTTTGAGGAGGTCTCCATGAGTGCTCCCAACTGCAGGATGCCACACACATCCCATTGGTACAGCTGTGTCAGTGCTGGAAAGTGGGTTAGGATTTGGGCCTTAGTCATACAATGCAATCTTAGGTATGTTGACCCTAAAATAAATCTCACTAAGTTCAATGGGGTTACTCCCTAGTACAGGTTTTCCCTGCTCATTTGTCAGGTTAAAAATCAGAGCAGTGGTGAAAAGCAGAACCCAGTCTGTTTTTAGTTTACAGATGTTGCTTCCAATGCTTTTTTAGCTGGCAAATGCCTTTTTCTAATCTTGCAAATTCTTGCTGCTACACAAAAATTTCTGCAAACAGACTTTCATTAACACCTTAGGGAATGGGAGTTGACCCAGAGCTAAAGTTGGTGCTCTCTCTCTCACACACACACACACGCACGCATGCACACACGCACTGTGTTGGCATCCTTCAGTCTCGGAAGACTATGGTATTGCGCTCTGAATGGTGTTTCTGGAACAGTGTCCTCTCCAGTGCGCAAAGAAGCCTGGGTAGAGTAGATATAGAGGATAGACCGTTACCCATGCAGCAAATCCCCCCTCTCCACGTCACTGAAATGGTCCAATGGAAAGGCAGAAGCCAATACGGTTGGTTCCAGCAGCATCGCAGGAGTTGTCAGAATGTGACTGTGTTCAGCCATGAACTGCCTCAGGGACTCCAGCTCTGGATTTTGCCTCAGCGTTGACTCCTGAAGCCTTTTCCATAATTGGATGTAGCCACAAGGCAGTGGAGGTTTGGGATCAAAGTTTTCCTTCTCTCAGATAAGCTGCCTTCCCAGGCTGATGAGTCCCATCTACTCGGTGGCTGCTTAGTCACCTCTTACGACAAGTACAGCCAAACTGAGGGCCTATTCTTATCCCCCAGCCCGCACATGCACACACACCCCAAAACAGTTTGAATCACCATGTCATATGCAAATACACATGGAGGAGGGCAATTTTAGCCTTTAGAACAGCAGAGAGAGGTTGTAAGAACAGAGCATGTGTTGAATGAATGACTTTCGGGTATAACTGAAATGTGTTGAAAGAGCAGATCATTGAAAAACAAACTGTCAGAAAGCAGGGGATACCTGTAAATTGGTTTAGGTTTGCAGCCATAGAGCAATAAAACAGGGACAATAAAGTACAGACCCTTCAGTACCCTGGACAGCTCCCGGGAAGCTGACTACTTGTTCTAATGGTGCCTCAGCTCCAACAGGGCATTTCTTATATAGTGGCAGTTATTTACTGAATTTTTAAAAGCATGGATGCACTAAGCACACATTTCCTGCAATATGTAATTTGACCTTAAGAGTGCTTTCTAAAAGGTATCCATTTGCATCCATATTTTGCACAAGAGGCTTACTAGGATTAGTTCTTCTTGGTTTCAACCTTTGAAAATTGTTTGCTACGATGGGACTCTAGAGCTTCAATTAGGACAAGATCTCTGGTGTTAAAGACACTTTTCCGTACAGCTTCTGTTCTGGGGAGTCCAGAGGATTCGTAAGTCTCTGACCATGGCAGTTGTTGAGAGAATCCTGGCTTGCAGACTAATTATGTATTGGGCTTGGACTGAAAGTATTATTTCTGTACAAGTACCTGCAGGAGTTTAAGGACAGTAAAAAAGTGAGAGCACCATTATAGTGCAATATTCCAGACTCTCCTTTGAGATTAGTTTGGAAAGTTTAATTGAAGCACTGGTTGGCCTCTTGAAGCAGACCTCAGTCTTACGATGATGGTGGTGGTATACTTTAACAGACCTGTTTTGCTGTGAAACAGACAGAATTGTCTCTTGATCCACCACAAGGCATTTCACCAAAGGTAAGGATTTGCTAGCGAGAATTCTACTGGAAAACAATTACCCTCATAGAAGAAGTACTATTGTCTTAAGATGACTCAAGCAAACCTTATGCTTACATTCCAGTAGGGAGAACTCATAACTTGATGGTCTCTTTGGAGACAGAATGCATGTTCCGGCAATACAGTATGCTTCATAGTTGTCGCAAAAAATGATGTGTCATAACCTGGCCACCACCACAAGTGGCTACACTTACTGAACTTCAGACCCAATCCTATCCAACTTTCCAGTGCTGATGCAGCCACAATGCAGCCCAGAGGTAAAGGAACAAACATTCCCTTACCTTGAAGAGGCTTCTGTGACTGCCCCCCCCTTTACTGGATTCAGCACACAACCCATGGGCAGTGCTGCATCAGCCCTGGAAAGCTGGATAGGATAGGCCCCTTGGGAAGTTGCTGAAGCAGCATACTGGTCCATGTAGCTCAGCACTGTGATGGGAGTGGCTCTCCAGGATTTCTTCCCAATCTGACCAGGAAATGCAAAGGATTGAACAGGGGACCTTCTACATGCAAACCACGTACTCTATCACTGAGCTATGGCCTTATCCATTCCACTGGGTGAGGGTTCCATCCACTACAATATTTCATTGTACTATATGATAGCTTCCCCAAAAAAATAAATTAGGATTTAAGGATTTCTGTATTAACTTTGTTAGTGTTAGTGCTAGAGAAAAATAATAACTCTTCCTTAGGATATTTTGAGACTAACATAATAATAATAATATATATATATATATATATATATATATATATATATATATATATATATATATATATATATATATAATAATAATATAATAATAATATACAGTATTTATATACCGCCTTTCTTGGTCTTTATTCAAGACTTTATTCAAGGCGGTTTACACAGGCAGGCTTATTAAATCCGCGCAGGGATTTTTACAAATTGAAAGAAGGTTCTCTCTTTCAAGAACCACCACATTCAAGCTGTTACACTCCGATCTGGTTTAACATTCTGGCCTCCATCCTCCCACGCTCCGAGCAGATGGAACAGCTCAGCTGCAGCTTGCCAGCTGCTTCAAGGTCGCACGGTGCCGGTGGCCTCGAACTGGCGACCTTGTGGATGTTAATCTTCAGGCAAATGGAGGCTCTACCCTCTAGACCAGACCTCCTGCCCTTACTAACATCCTGTGCAGGTTTACCTGGGTTCAATGGGGTTTTATTACAAATACATGTACATAAGATTGCACACTAAGGTTGAATATAGACAATGGTTTTTAAGATGCAATGTTCTCCCTGCCCTTTTATCATTGTTTTGGCTCTAGCCCAGGTTCAGCATAGAGAGTGAAATATCTATATAAATATGAGGAGAAGAAAGGAAGAGGTTCCCTGGAGAAAGGTGAGTGTGTATGTTCCTTCCTAACAACTGCAGCAGTTGGACCATGCCCCCAAAACATGCAATAGAATGTAACATTAACTAGTCCAAATTGCAAGCAGTTTCTGATCCAGTCAATTTCATTCTTAAGGCTGGTTATCCTATGAAGTTTCAGTGGGAAAGAGTGACCTGAATCTACTTGCAAGCATTATACCTCCATCTTGTGCCACTGTGTATTGTCATTCATGATAATTATGTTTGTCAGTGTTTGCTGCAACTGTGAAATAACCTTGACCGGTGGGAAAGAAAAACGATTGTGAAAATTAAATAACGGGGGGGGGGGGAATATTGTGTGTGAGTATATGCATGCATACATAAAGCTGACTTGCTTTGTTGCAATTATATTGATTCACATACATTTTACAAGATCTTCTGTATAATTCAGTTATTTGTATAAGCGATCTTTCATTAAATGTATTCAGAAACATTGGAGCCAAGTCTGTTGACCCAGAGACAAATTGGCACTCTGCTGGTCCGATCAGGTGGTTTTCAGTTGCTAATTCAATAACCAGGTTACAAAAGCTTAGCTTTAATCAGGAGAGCCAATATTCCAAACACAAATAGCAAGCTGAATGAGATTCTTAAGGATCATATGATGTACAGTAATATTGACTCAATTCACACTGCGGGGATTATATTTTCTAGTAGGTTTGTCTCTTGTCAACTCAGAGGCTTTCTGTGATCTTGAAAACTAGGCCTTATTTGGAATCTCCTGGATATTCACCCTGGGATTAGTGTGTCCACTTTTTAATACATAGGACCACAGAATATTAGGTATTTATGAATTCACATGGCCACTGGGTTTCATGACCAGTCACTTGTTCTGTTTCAAACCTCAAGGACGCATCTTCATTGGAGCAGTTTTCTAAGTCACTCCATAATAAATGACACTCAGTGTCATACCACCTTCATGCCTGGACCAGTCCAGAACTATGTGAGATCTCCTAAAAGAAGGAGAACCATGTCATTGTTCCAATTACCTACAGAGATCTAGGAGGAATTCACAAATACTGACAGTCCTCCTGCAACCTTCACCCAAGAAGTCGTCTCACTTGGATAGGCAGCTGCTTACGGAGATCAGATGCGCCTTGAATGGCCCCATATGTTCCCCAAATCCAGTCATTCAAAACCAGCTCCAGGAACCCAGAAGCACTGATGGTGGTGAATCCAAGTGGAAGTCCAGATCAGAAGGTTCAATGTCCATCTGAAAGAATGACGCTATCCATCTATGAGTCCTACTCAAGTGAAAGACGTAAAAACAATACTGCCTAGGATCAGGACCCTGCTGATGCTCTAGGTGAGGCAATAGGGTCAACTATAAACTGCTCACTAACAACCTAGCAGTGACTGATGCATTAATTACTTCTTCCTGCTTAGCTCCCAGTTACTCCTCAGCTGGACAGTCAGATATATGTGGTTATATTATCTGTACACAGGAAATGCCTTCTGCTGAAATCATCAGACTATTTTTTCCAGTAGCGTCTACAAGGACTGGCAGTGTCTTTCCAGGGTTTCAGAGAAGAATTGTCTCCCAGCCTTACCTGAAAACGCCAGGGATTGAAACTGAGATTTTGCGCATGCAATGCAGAAGTTATACCACTGAGCCACAGCTACAATCCCCTGCAGTGTTTTGCTATCAGAATGTAATAACCAGTAATCAATCTAGCTCATCAAGTGCTTAGGGGTGGTTTACAAAAACAGCCTGATGATGGTTTCCATCCTCTTTTGTAAATTCCTACTATAGGAGGAGAGAGAGAGAGAGAGAGAGAGAGAGAGAGAGAGAGAGAGAGAGAGCCTCTCTGAATAGGGAAATTGCATTCATGGCCATCATGATTTGTTGCTGGCTTTGGCTTGGTCTAGCCTGGCATAGCCAATGGGTTAGATTAAATGTCCAAATAGTTTGCAAAGAAAGGATGATGCATTTCTATCAATTTAGGTGACCAATTCCACTCACTTTGTTATGATTCTTTTTTGTTTTGGAAATTATTTTGTGCAAAGGTGGAGTCAGTGCATGGCCCGGGAGCATCTGAGGCTGTAGCATGGTTGTCTTACTCAGCAGGACAGAATCTCATCCATTCCTGGATGGACAATCTCCTAACACTCTATGCAAGTACCCCTGAGCTTTCTACAGGAAGAGTGTGGTCAGAGTATACTAAACAGATAAACGTTATCCTAAATATATCAAATTAGTTGTCAAATCTCATGCATATTAATTCCACCTGAAGCTTTTCAAAATAGCAGGGCAGGCAATTTTATCGAATTGGCTATTGCCCCAGTAATTTCTCATAAACACAAGAGCTGCTTTCCTCATTTAGAAATGGTGATTTAGTTTGAGGAATATGAACAGTGTCAGTGAGCAATTAAATTTTAATTGAGCATAAAATAAAGTCCACTTGCTGTAAATTATCACCAAACTGTTTGAAACTCCGAACAATCATTTATTTTTCTTTCTCTCTGCCTCTGTGAAAGATTCAGAGAGGTCAAGAGCCTCCAAATGAAATGGCCTGATGGAAAATCATATCCTAATGTGTAAATCCTTTTGGGTTATTCTAGAGATTGCAGAAATCCATGGTTCTGGATCACCAGGTATCTGAGAACTGATTATCATTGACAATTCATTGTGTCATTTGAATAGCTACTTAATTTAAATTGACCTTACCCATCTGTTTGAACGATTCACAGGTGAACAGCATGGAAAGCTGGCTTCTGTTGAGTCAGATGTTTGATCCGCCCTGCTCAGGGCCCAATGCTATCCAATTTTCCAATGCTGGTGCAGCCGTGCTAATGGGACGTGCACTGCATCCTGTGGTGAGGAGGCCGACACAAAGGCCACCTCAATGTAAGGGAATGCTTGTTCCCTTATCTTGGGGCTGCATTGCAGCTGCACTGGTGCTGGAAAATTGGATAGGATTGGGCCCTCAGGTGACTACAATGAGCTGGCAGTAGTTCTCCAAGTCAAGGGTCTTTCCCAGCTGTACCGAGGAGAACCTGGGATTGGACCTGGGACCTTCTACAAGCAAAGCAAGTTCCATACTATTGAGTTTGGTCCCCCTCTAGAACTGTGAGTTTTGTTGCAGTAAAAACACACCAGAAATAAATTAAACAATTACCTCCTTCCAATTTGATGGTCACTCAAATTAGTTTAGAGTTCTTTTTTCACGTGCATGATTTTGCAATACCACTATTAAATAAATGAATGTATACATCCTCTTTTGAGAAAACAATGTTGCTTCCATTTTTTTCCCTCTGATTCTTCATTTCTGCTTCCCCTCTACCCCCAAATACAGAGTGAGTGCACAACTTCCATTCCAAGTGGACAAAGGCAGCACCCTGTGCACACTTTCCTGGGAGTAAAACCCATTGAACATAGTAGGGCTTATTTTTAGAGGAGACATGCATAGGATTGTTTTGAAGCTCTGTCACAATTCAAATGCAGAACCCAAGAGAAGTCTGATATGTTATCAATCTAGCTCATCAAGTGCTTAGGGGAGGTTCACAAAAAGAGTCTGATGATGGTTTCCATCCTCTTTTGTAAATCTCTACTATTTGATGGGGGGGAGAGAGAGAGAGAGAGAGAGAGAGAGCATGTAGAATTGATGGAATCCGTTTGCCCCTAATAAGGAAATGAGTTGCTTCTTATTGATATTTTGCTGTTCATTTTCCTTTGTTAAATCAGAGTTAATGTTTCAGATCTGATTTTTTCCCCCTCCTCTGTTAAACCAGCAAAGTCTGAAACCAGGAGGGCTACCACGGACAGGGGCTTTCCAAACTCTGCCAAATGAACAATGCGTCGTAATGACTGTTATATAGCATATCGATATAAAATTAATCAAGTTTATGTCTCCTGTCAGGGCTGGTTGTAATAGATGACAGGCTGTAGTAGAACCAAACCATCCAAGAAATTATTTGCTAGAGGCTTTGTCAGAAATCTGCTGACATTCAGGGTGCTCTTGACTGTGGCTGAGATATGAAATTCCAGCTTTGTGTCATATATGCATGAGTTCTCCTTTCAGGCTTGTTTTGGCTTTCTGCAGCTGTTGAAAGGTCAGAGGTAATCAGATAAGCCAGGAGGATGCTATCTGTCATTATAATTGACTTGAGCTATTGCATGCAGGAGGGGGCTGGGCTGAATGGTATTGACGTATAAAGAGATGGTAAAGATGCTCCATTATTGCTGTGGTAGGCCCCCTGGAGCTACAGATAATCTCTGAATCTTTCTTGGCAATAGAGAATTGCCAAAGGGTATTAAAGGTTTGGTCACACTATGGAGAAATTCTGTTTCTTTTAATGGGGAGATAAGAACACACACACACACACACACACAGAGAGAGAGAGAGAGAGAGAGAGAGAGAGAGAGATGTTTCATTTTGGATCAGCTTTCTGGAGGTATAAAATAATGAATGCATCTGTTCCCACTAGCCCTATTTTGCTCATTTTTCTCTCTGATTTCTTCTTTTGGAGATTTTAGTTGCATCACTAGGGTAATGCGGACCACACCAGATGACACACTCTGGGGTACATGTGTGACAGCACTACTGGCCAAAATTGTGAGAATCCTGGTATCTATGAAGAATACCATCATGTTATAGATCATTTGATGCATAATCTAACGCAGAATGCAATTAAAAAAACTGCATTGAAAATATCTTTATTTTATCAAATGTTGCAGCCAAATAACCAGAAAAGGGGGACACACAACTGCCTTAAGTAACAAAAAATGAATTTTCTGAACTCCAAACCAACCAATGAGATTGCCAGTTCCTAGAACCAATGAGCTATTATTATGACACAGCAGGGAGCCAATCAGGTGTTAGTATGAGTCAGCTCTCATTTCCACGTATCAGAGCTAATACTAGAACTCTTATTCAGCTGTGTGAGTGCCATCAAGTTGGCCACTGGTTTTTTGTGGGTTCCTCTTTGTTGGGTGACCTGTACCATTATATATTACAATTAAGTTAATGGGGGTTACAGCAACCCTAACGATGCGACTGCACTTAGGCTGTGCGCATGATATTGCAATTTATTATGAATGGTCTGGTATGGGAGGAGATCCACCATAGATCTCATGGGGATAATGCAATGAGCTCTCACACTGGGTGACTCAGACCCTAGTGATGCCTCTGGCTGGTTGTTAGCAAGATTGTTAGTTAAAATTGTTAGCAATTTTATTAGCAAGAGTTGCTTCGGTTGTCATTTTTGAAACTTTGTGGGGAGTGGATACCTCTTGTCCTTAGCGTACCTCCAGGTTAATGCACCACCACAGAACAGAGGTATCATGCCACACATAGCCTTCCATTTCATATATGGCATTGACTCATATATGGCCGGATCCCAAAGGATCTCCTCTATGGAGAACTCGTGCAAGGAAAGCGCCCTACAGGTAGACCACAGCTGCGATACAAGGACATCTGCAAGAGGGATCTGAAGGTCTTAGGAGTGGACCTCAACAGGTGGGAAACCCTGGCCTCTGAGCAGCCTGCTTGGAGGCAGGCTGTGCAGCATGGCCTTTCCCAGTTTGAAGAGACACTTGGCCAACAGTCTGAGGCTAAGAGGCAAAGAAGGAAGGCCCATAGCCAGGGAGACAGACCAGGGACAGACTGCACTTGCTCCCAGTGTGGAAGGGATTGTCACTCCCGAATCGGCCTTTTCAGCCACACTAGACGCTGTTCCAGAACCACCTTTCAGAGCGCGATACCATAGTCTTTCGAGACTGAAGGTTGCCAACTACTAACTACTATTGACTCAAGGTATGTTGATCCACCAATTATGTATTGCAGAAAAATTATGCTTTGCAGTATGTGCTTAACCAGAAGAACAAAGAGCCTCTTGGCTTTTAAAGCAGGAGACTGCTGGGGAAGCAATGATGGTATATAGCAGATGCAGTTTTCAGCTATGGGCAGAGTTGTGTGTATATAGCAATATTGGCACAAGGTTGTGGGGTTCCTTGAAATGAAGCCCTGCACTGGACCCCCCAGTGGTGCTCACCTGATGGTGTTTCGGATCCCTACTATTGAGGGGTCAGCAATAATCTTGGTCAAGTGGGCCCTCTGATGTGTATGGGTCCTTGGCCAGTGTTCATTTGGCCAACACCTGCTGCCACTTGGGGTGTGTAGCTGGGAATCCTTTATATGAGATGTAGATGTTACAACCACCTATTTTCATCTGTTGTATTCTGAACAAGATGTAAGTTCAATTTTACATTATGGGATAAAAATTACCGCTGTCATTCTCAAGTTTTTGAGACCTGCAATTTTAACCCATATTATATTAAACTATATTTTAAAAAATGTCTGCAATTGGTTAGATGTTGGCTTCCATCTTCAGTGTATCAGAGTCATTTTTCCAACTGAACCGTGTTGCAATAACTTAAGTAAAACTCCAAAATGACTAATACTGTGAAATGAAGATAAATCTTATTTGAGTAGGCATTAAAGCGAGGCACTTGAAAAATTTTTTTATCTACATATGATTTTTTTTTCCGTGCATAGCAGCACGATCTTGTTTGAATTACTGAAAATGACCTTATTTCTAAGTCAATGCTTGATGAGCTGTGGTTTGCATGCCAGGTGAAGAACGGCAAATTGCACTGAACTTAAAATAGCAAGTCTACATTGCATCACCCCAAACTCTAAGTGAATTTTTTTTCCCCCTGAGCTTATCAGCCAAATCCCCTTCACTACTAGGAAGACATACTGACAGCCTTCTGATAATTTGTCTCATATATGCTGTAGTGCAAAGTTCATCATTCTCACATTCTGGCAATATATATATATATATATATATATATATATATATATATATATATATATATATATATATATATATATATATATATATAAAAGTACAGTCTGATTATCTTTCCTTTACCAGTTCCAGGCTCTCTTTCTGGGAATCTTGTTCATGGTGTGTCTGGAGAGATAATAAGGTTCTCTCCTAAAGTATTTGAATGACATATTCATTGCGCAAGGTGATTGAAATTCAGAAGGCATCACATATTCTTGAAACAGGCGTTCTGGGAAAAGAGCTCCTACTTCTGACTTCTGAGCAAAACCAGAGTTTAAAAGTAACAGTAGGGTAATACCTTTATTAGGGCCAGCTTAAAAGGTCGCAAAGAAGACAGGAAACTTTTGAGCTTATCAGAACTCTTCATCAGGCTATATGTGAAGCTGAAAGCCAGGGGAGAGGGAAGTCTGTGGTTTGGAAGATGAAAAAGTGTCCGTCGGCAGACCTGAAGACTTGGAACGGAATAGGGGAGGTCTTACTGTTAGGCCATGCTTGGTGCAGACACACTGCAGGTTGCACCAAAGGGCCCAGGGAAAATAAGTGACGGCTGCAATCTCTTTGAAACACAAAAGTCACTCTTTGTTCAGCTCTGCCTAGCTCTAATCAGAAGGCAGGGCCCCTTGTGTGGCAGGGAGCAGAAGGATGGAAAAATGTGATCACCCTTATATTAAAAAACCTGATAGAAATAAGGTTAAAAGTGAACGAAGTTCATTGCATGTATTAGCTAAATGTGACCCAAATCCTAACCCACTTTCCAGCACTGGCATAGCTGTGCCAATGGGGCATGTGCTACTTCCGGAAGTTGGGGGGCAGACACAGAAGCCTCCTCAAGGTAAGGGAATCTTTGTTCCCTTACCTCAGGGCTGCATTGCCCTTATGTCGGTGCCGGAAAGCGGGTTAGGATTGCGCCCTGTGATGTATAGACAACCTGTAGTAACTTACAGTGATTATTATCTCCATATAATAGAGGTAGAAGACTGAGAGCCCAATCCTGGGCTTGGCGCACCAGCTCACCACCAGCGCGCACTGTCACAAACGTGCTATAAGGGCCTACTGCTGGGCGAGCACCAGTGGTAGCCCAGTGCTGGCCAGCGCCAAACTACTGCCGGGCAAGCACCTGATCTCTGCCACTCAGCAGTTGAGCAGTGTGCTGAGCAGTGGAGAGGTAAGTGGGGGTGTGAGGGAGGCAAGGAAGAGGCATTCTGGGAAGGGGGAGGCAGGCGGAGCGCGGGGAGAGGGTGGAGAAGGTGTGTTGGAGGAGGGAGTGGGGAGGGAGTTGGGACTTGTCGAACAACGCTCCACAGGATCCAGGGCCTCTGTGTTGGGCTAACCACCCTACACAGAGGCTCTTGATTCACCACCAACCTTTGGGTTGGCAGTGAATCAGGTAGCCCCATTGCGGGGCTACTCTCTTTACCTGGGGGAAAGGGACAAGGAGCCGCCAGCAGCTGCCCAAAGTGCACAGGATGCGGTGGCAGCCATTTTTGGCGCTACTGCAGCCACGCACCCTGGGCAGCTCAGGGTTGGGCTGTGAGGCTGCAATTCTAACCACTCTAGCCTGGGAATAAGCCCCAATGACTATAGTGGTCTTTACTTCTGTGTAGACATGCATAGGATTGGCATGAGGCTGACCTCAAAGGAATTTGTAGCAGAAATGGAATTCAGGGAACTTCCGATTCACATTTTGAGTGCTTTTCAACCCAATTCTATTTAATCTTCCCCCACAGATGAAGTTGCACCAAAGTAGCACCTGCTGAATCCTGCAGGGGGGTTTCAGGCTCTGGTGGCCTCCTTGAGATAAAGGAACATCTGTTCCCTTGCCCTGAGTTAAACCCATGCCAGCCTGCTGGGCCTATTCAGAATTGCACCACCTCTATAGTGGATGCAAGTCTGAGAGGTCCTGGGTCAGGGGATTGAGGCTGGGAAGGGGGTCAGGATATCAGCGGGCACTGCTGCCTTGATACTGCCTCCTTCCCAGCCCTGATCCACCCTCCTCCTCAGCCCATCTCATCCTCCTCCCTGCCCCATTCCATTGCCTCCCTCCAACCCCCTGCATTAAGTTGCTAGTAGGCATCCCCAGTTGCCAGACCCAGTCTCCAGACTGTGCTGAATGGGTTGTCACCTTTTGGGATAGTTGTAAATAGCCTTATGCTATTGGAATGAGTTGAAGAGGCTCAAATAGAATTGGGCCATTAGATCATTTAATGTGCTATTCAGCGTATGAAAAGACAGGAGGTAATTCATCTCAAGCTGATGAAAATCCTTGGGTGATGTTTTCTTGCATTGTCTCTGTCTCTCCCCAAATCACTAATGGCTCTCCCTAGTCTGTCAGTTCTGTGCTTGTGTTTCTTGCTTGCTTGCTATAGGCATTTATATCCTACTTGCTCTCTTGAACCTGGAGACATTATAGTGTTTGATGCATTGCCTCTGTTGAACCTCAACTACTGATTCAGACTCTGCACAGGTGCTGGTAAGTTCAGTGGTGTCACAATGGGAGTGCAGCTGGTGCAGGCCGCAGAGTGACACCCTCCAAAAGGGGTGACACCACACCACCTGAACCTCTGTTCTGCCATCTTTGGCCAACTCCAACCCAGCCACTTGGCGTTCTCATGGATGATCGTATTTTCACTGCTCACCAACAAGAGAGATCAACTAAACTGACTGGGCCTGGAACAAGTCAAACATTGTCGAATGGAGACAGTCCGGAAGTGGGCATACTGCATTTAAAGCAAAGCAATAGCCTGGAAGCTCAAGGGAGCTGTGATTATGTGATGTGTAACATCACCCCTAAACTTCTGGAACTCTGAGCTGCTGAAGTTAAGCACCACAACAGGTGAAAACCACCTTGGGATGCCTCTGGATAACTTCACAGACATATTAAACAGAGTGGCTAACTGAACTTCCCAGGTAAGGATATGAACACAGCCCTGCAGCAGAGTTTCTCTGGAAGTCTGCTTGCATGACACTCACCCTTCCCAGTTACGGACCTACTATAAGCTCTGATGGGGCAAAAGCCTCTCTGAGGCTCCCGACGGGGGCGGAAACTGTGCTTCCGGAAAACCGGAAGCACAGTTTATAGCATCGGGGAACCTCACAGAGGTTTCTCCAACGCGTTCCTGGGTTGTGTGAGGCTCCATGAGCCTCAGGTGAGTGGGGGGGTGGATTTCTACACGGGGGACAGCAATAGCCTGCAGGGGGCACCATCGCGGACCTTTGACCTGGGCGCAAGGCTGGGGAGATCCGCTGCTGACCCTTCCCATGTTTATGCACATCACATAGACAGGGAAGTGGGACTGTACCACCCATTCTTATGACATCTGCACACCTCCTGAAACCCCTGGGGGCTGGGGGATAAGAATAGGCCCTCAGTTTGGCTGTACTTGTCGTAAGAGGCGACTAAACAGCCACCGGGTAGATGGGACTCGTCAGCCTGGGAATGCAGCTCATCTGAGAGAAGGAAAACTCTGATCCCAAACCTCCATTGCCTTGTGGCTACATCCAGTTATGGAAAAGGCTTCAGGAGTCAACCTCGAGGCAAAATCCGGAGCCGGAGTCCCTGAGGCAGTTCATGGCTGAACACAGTCACGTTCTGGCAACTCCTGCGACGCCGCTGGAACCAACTGTATTGGCTTCTGCCTTTCCATTGGACCATTTCAGCGATGTGGAGAGGGGGCATTTGCTGCATGGGTAACAGTCTATCCTCCATATCTACTTTACCCAGGCTTCGCACACTGGAGAGGATACTGTTCCAGAACCACTATTCAGAGTGCGATACCATAGTCTTCCGAGACTGAAGGATGCCAGCAACACCTCCTGAGTTCACCCAGCAATGATCACACACAGAGCAAGCATTGATCACAACATCAGCAAGCAGGGCCTGTGCGTGTTGATTAGTATGCACACAGGTTCTGCTTCCTCATTCTCCCTGTGTCAACATTCCACTCAGGACTGATTCAAAACCCCTTGATTCCAGAGGCACCTTTCCAGTTTGGTAAGATTTTTGAGCTATTGACTAGACACACATTTTGTCACATGTGTGCACCGGCGCATACCTCGAAGGACACCGGCAGAACATTTTCATAGCAACAGCAGTCAATTGTTCCTCAAATAAAGGGAAAGCAAAGGCATCTGATTATCAGGCATTTGCAAGCGCACAACAGATGATGAGCAGGAGATAAAGAAATTGCATTTGGGAGGAGGGGGTGATAGAGGTGTTGCTGGTTTTGAGTTTTTTTTCCTTGCCACCCTTTGCTTATGATAATTTGCTTTCTCACTTAGGTGGAATCGTGTGCGCTCCATTCCACACACATCATAATGCCCTTTCAGCATTGCTTAAAGGTGTTCCCGTAAGGAACCTGTACCCCAAGTAGCATTATAATTGGCACCTTCATTTGCATTCTTTCCAGAGGAACCAAGGATTCAAAGAACCAGGGAAGCTGAGCTAATTAACACAGCCAGAGAGGGCTACCTCCAAGGGATGGATGGTCTCAGGTGTTGGCAGATGAGATCAACACAAAATAATGCTTGCAAAGTGCCCTTATCTATCAAATCCTATGAACACCCCCTCCAAAAAACCCACTTTTTACTCGTTCTCCCCAACAATGATTAACAAAACAGCCCCCCCGTCCTAATGCTTCACAATTTTTCCCCCTCCTCCAAATGCTTTTAATCTTCTCCTTCAATTCTGACTTTTTTCTTCAGTGTTTCCTATAGAAGCTGCATCCTTTGGATTGCCCATTTCAGCTCGGCTACCCAGGAGGCTGCAGTTAATTCAAAGCCCAGAATTGTCAGCAAACTCTGCGCTGTATAATGCAGGTTTGAATTAGAGGACAATATTCCGCTTAGTGGGCAAAACGAGAAGTTTCAGTTCCCATAACGATGCAGCATTCAACAAGTTGCTTACGGAAGTGGTTTGCAAAGCTGGCTATACATATATGCATGCCCATCTAGCCAGAAGCAGGGGGTGTATCATGTATACCTTAAAGACTGGAATCTGTGCCATTTTCTCTTCTCGGCAGCAAGTCAAACTTTGACTTGAAATTTAATTCGAGATGGAAGAGCAAACATAGAAAGCTTTTTCCTGAGTCAAACGCTTAGTGCAGTGTTTCTCAAAGTGTGGATTGGGACTCACTAGGTGGGTTGCGAGCCAATTTCAAATGGGTTCCAATTCATTTCAATGTTTTATTTTTAATAGTATATTAATCTTGATGCTACTATGATATGTGACTGCATTTGGGGAAAAGTTATACATCTGTACTTTTAACAGGCTTTTATAGTATTTCTTGATCAAAAAGGTCAAGAAATGACCTTTGTTAGCCAGTGTGTCCAGTTTGCAGCATAATATCCAACTGTTTAGCGAGTCTGTGATGCAGACTGGTCAGATATTTTAACCAAAATCTGTGTAGTTCATCAGGTCTTGGTGCAGACCAGTTTTTAATCTTTTCTACCTCTTGCCAGAGTAACTGTTCTGTAAAGGTGATATCTACCATTTTTGGTGTCTTATTCTTTATCATAGGCACACTAGGAACCATCTCCGCAAATTTTGACAACTATTTGCAACAACTGAACGCACCAGCAATTATGCTCACTGAGCTGCAAAGAGCTGCGATTATTGGAACTGTGTCAGTTATCCACCCATATCTGCGATGATCCTAGGCCTCTGGTTGGGGCCCAACCTTCGCGGGCAGTAGCATCAAGTTTAATATATTGCAGCCTAGGATTGTTAAAAATTCTCCTGCTTGATGATGTCAGTTCTAGTCATAACATCACTTTCAGTGGGTCCTGACAGATTCTCTTTCTAAAAAGTGGGTCCTGGTGCTAAAAGTTTGAGAAACACTGACTAAGGGCACAATCCTAACCAACTTTCCAGCACTGACATAGCTGTGCCAATGTAGTGTGCACTGCATCCTGCAGGGGGGAAGCAGTCAAGGAGGCCTCCTCAAGGTAAAAACATGTTTGTTACCTTACCTTGGGTCTGCATTGTGGCTAAGTCAGTGCTGGAAAGTTGGTTAGGATTGCGCCCTTAGTGTATCTAGCTCAGTATTGTCCACACTGGTTGGCAGCATTCCTCCGGGGTTTCACACTAGAACATCATTTCTCAAACTGTGGGTCAGGACCCACTAGGTGCGTCGTGAACCAACTTCAGGTGGGTCACATAACACCTGGCTCAGCTGGCATTGAAAATACAGAGCTGAAAATCCAGGGACATTGGAAAGGGGGGAGGGCTGTGTGGTTGGTGAAGAAGCCAAGTCTGCTTTGACTTCCAAGCTGGAGTGTCTGAATTCCAAGCTTGGCAAACTAACAGCACAAACATGCTCTGTAATGGGACCTTTGGCTGATGGCAGCTTAGGTTTGAAGGCTAAATTGATGATGTCACTTCTGACCATGGCATCATTTCCAGGTTAATGGCATCACTTCCAGTGGGTCCCAACAGGCTGTCATTCTACAAAGTGGGTCCCAGTGCTAAAAAGTGTGAGAACCTTTTTATGCCGTACCTGGAGATAGCAGGGATTGAACCTGGGATTACTTCACATACAAAGCATATTCTCTACTACTGAACTACAGCCACTCTCAACAGAGGGTGTACCAGGGATATTCTTCTGTCACCTGAATCCCTGCCAATAATGGGCCTGCCTTCCCCATCTTCCCTGCAATACTAATTTCAGGAGTTGGACAATTCTGATAAGAAAAATAGTGCAGAGGAAAATGGCCCAATCCTATCCAGGGCTCTCCCAGAAAATGCAGAACCACTCACCGATGTAGTAAGCAGGGGGCAGGGGGGGCAATCTGCCCTGGGTCAGAAGAGGTGGCCCAAACAAGATGGCAGCAATGAATGGAGAGGCAGCAGTTGAACAAGCTGTGATTTCCACTATGCTAGCCACTTTATGCTTGGCAACATCACAGTTGGGCCTCAACTAGAGCCTCCAGGGCAGAACAGAGGTGGTGGCTGCAGCCCCTTCCTCTTCGGCAGCTTCTCAGTCTAGCCTTCGGTGAGCATGAAGGAGAAGGCCACTTCCTTTGGGAAAACCAAGAAGTGATGTTGTGTGACATCGTGGCATCACAATTCTGGGTTTCACAGCCCCTGGTGATGCTGCTGGAACCACTGACGTGGCATGCTATGGTCTGGCTGGAAACTAGGCAACCCAGGAGAGGTAAGTAAAGAAAATTGTTCCTTACCTCTCCATAGGCTGTCTAGTCCCCAATGGAATCCACCATTGTATTCCATTAATAGGATTGGACTATAAAGAATGTCTCCTCTCCCCCCCCCCCCCAAAAAAAAATGCCATTGCATTCCCTCTCCCTGTGCTTCCTTTTAGGTTTAAAATGAGTTGGGGAAATCTGACAATGGGCTTTCCAGCATCACATCTCTCGGTAGCGTAGTCACTTGACAGGTTGATCAAGCCCTAAGAGCTTCACGGTAGCTCGCAAGCTGCCACATCTTCTTGCACACACAAGTAAATGCCAGTATTAATGTTCTGTAGCATATTTCCCCTTCCACTTATTTGCAAATAGCTGCGAGATTTGAAAGGTGCTCTTAAAAGAAGGCCTCAAGTTACTGAAACTTCCTAAAATCTAATCACGGCAAGTCAGCATTCCAACACATCAGAAGTATTTATTCCCAGCTGTTTCCAGTCTTCACGACAGCCAGTCAAAACACTGAAAATAATGGGGGTTGCGCTATGGTTTCTATGGAACCGGCCACACACTGCGATGCCTGTTTGCCGCTTCTATGGGATTCACAGATGTTTGATATACAGGAAAAGATTTTCAATAATCGCTAAAAGCTCCTGTAGGTGTGCAGCTGGCTCTTATCACAGCCGTCGAGCATCATCCACGGCTTTGGTAAAAGGTTTTTAAGTACACCTTAAAAACCAAGAAATCACTCTCTTTCATTAGTACATTTTTTTTAGATGACGCACCCATTTGCATAAATGTGTTTGCCAAACTTTGCTTATTAGTCATTGGCACACGAAAAAGGGACTTGCAACCCATTCCCATTGGGACTCTGACAATTTTAGCGTCAGTGGGTTTCTCCACTGCTGAAGTCAACCTATCAGTGCTAAAACAGATGAGAAAAAACCCCATGAGAGGCATCTGTGACCAGGATTTATGGCCATTCCAGATTTCAGGTGCACAGTGCTTTTTTGTAAAAAAAAACAAAACAAAACAAACAAACAAAAAAAGGTGCAGGAACTCACAACTTGTTAATCTTTTATTTATTTATTTATTTATTTATTTATTTTTAAACCATTTTTTAATTGGAGAAATAAAATATTTTTTATGTGCTTCCCCCCTAAAGATGAACTTACTTCTGAGCAGACATGCATAGGATTGGGCTGTCAGTCACCTCCTTCCTGCTAGCTACTTTTTCTACACATGGGGAAAAATACTGTACAGGTGCACTTGTAGCGTGTAGTATGTAGTGTGGCACTACTTCGAGGAGAGGAAGCAGTGAATGGATTCCAAAAAATGGCTTACATGAGTTCCATGTAGTAAAATTACTCTAAGCAACTGTGGGAGTAAGAACAAAAAAGGAATTCTCACACGAGAGGGGTCCTTAGGTGCACATAGAAACAGCTACGTTTGCAAACAAGCAATTAAATATGGTTTAATTCAGGTATCAGAATACTCTGTGTCTTTGGGAAGGTGCTTGGCATGCAATCATATGTTCTCTGCTGCCCTGAGCAGCTGCTGTGCATTGCTGGAGAGGAGCTGCAAACACTGGTTGGTGAAGGGCATGCTTGTGGGGGAAGGATGAGGAGGATCTCTGGCAAGGCTGGACAGCATGTTGTACACATGTAGAATCCCTTTTCACCTGCCCTTAGCATGTGACAATGGGTGCAGATATATATCTCTGCCAGGATTAAGAGCCCAATCCTAAGTATGTCTACTCAAAAGTAAGTCTCGTTCTAGTCAATGGAACTTACTCCCAGGAAAGTGCCTAGGATTGCAGCCTAAGAGCCCAATCCTATGCATGTCTACTCAGAAGTCCACTTTAGTGAATGGGGCTTACTGTGGAAAGGATGGCAGCCTCAGGGCCCAATCCTGTGCCTGTCTACTCAGAAGTCAGTCCCATTAGAGGCAGTGGGGCTTCCTCCCAGGAAGGTGTGGAGAGGACTGCAGCCTCACAGCCCCTCCTCTGCCTGTCTACTCAGAAGTCAGTCCCACTAGAGGCAGTGGGGCTTCCTCCCAGGAAAATGTGGAGAGGACTGCAGCCTCAGAGCCCTTCCTCTGCCTGTCTAATCAGGCTGCAAGGCTATGACACTTTCCCGGGAGTAAGCACCATTGAACACAATGGAACTTACTTCTGAGTAGACATGCATAGGCTATGCACCCTTTCCCAGGAGCAAGCCCCATTGAGCACAGTGAGACTTACTTCTGAGTAGACATGCCTAGGCTCATGCTGCCAATTGGCACGGGGGCTGCACCAGCCAGCTTCCTTCCCCTCCTCCTCCGCCAAGCCAGTACCTGGGCATTCTGTGGATGCCGCAGCCCATCTCCCTGGCTGGCTGGCTGGCTGGCTGGCTGGCTGGCTGGCTGTCTGTCCTCCTCCTTGGCGTCGGCGTGTGTCCCCCGTGCCCTCAACCAGCTTGGAAGCTGCGCGGGGAAGCAGAGTGCAGGGGGAGGGGAGATGGGCTGGGCTCAGGTGAGAGCTTGGGGATGGGGTAGGAGGGGGTCATTGTGCGGTCAGGCAGGGGCCAGGCACCCGCCCACCCTGCACCCCCCAGCACCCACCCAGCGAATGCCTCTGTTTTGCTTTCCCCCCCAGAATGCCTCCGAAGGGGAGGGGCCCCTGCAAAAAGGTGCCGGAACTCCGTCCCTCCGCGTTCCATTAGAAAAAAAGCCCTGCAGGTGCAGCATAAAATGTTGGAATCCTCGGCAGCATTGCTTCTTCACATTCCGTCCATATACAATGCTAGCACATCTGAGTACATGGTGAGTCTAGAACAGGGGTGTCAAACATAAGGCCTGTGGGCCAGATGTGGCCCCTAGAAGCTCTTTATTTGAACCTCAGGATCTCCCAGCACCTCCATCAGCTGCTCTCAGTGCCTGAGCTGTGCTGAGAGGTCACTGCTGAAAGGGCAGCCCACATGATAGCAGGGCTCTCCCATATCATGAAAATATGGTCAAGAATTGTGTATTTTCTCTTCTGTCATTTGCAATGTTGAAAAGTTAATAAGAATAAGAAAATATTTTCTAATATATATATTTCTGGTCATGACCTGCTTAATGACATCACTTCCTGCACTTGGCAGGCATCATAAATGCTGTTTGGTCCACTGTATGAAATGGGTTTGGCACCCCTGGTCTAGGACCTTCTGTTTTAGACTCGCCAAGCTAAATGTACTTCTTTCCCTTACCCTAACTCCTTACCCTTCTGTCTCCTACTTTTATGTGCTTTCCACAAAGGCTTTCAGGCTTTCCACTAAGCACAGTCTCTCCTTTTCTCAGGTTCCGTGTAATGTCTTTCCCTCCTTCAACTTGCCTCACCACCACCATTGAACATTCCAAGTTCAACGCTTTGTAACTCTGCAACTAAAAGGTTGTGTCAGGGAGGAAGTGTCCATAACTTCACCCAGCAGCCTAATGAACACAGCATTGGCCAGTCATACTCAGAACTCAAGTCCATATTTACAATAACAACAACAACAGTATTTATATACCGCTTTTCAACAAAAAGTTCACAAAGTGGTTTACAGAGAAAATCAAATATCTATTGGCTCCCTGTCCCAAAAGGGCTCACAATCTAAAAAGATGCAACACCAGCAGACAGCCACTAGAAAAGGCACTGCTGGGGTGAACAGAAATAATAACAGAAACTTAAGGAAACTGTATGAAGTTGCTCGATATAGAGTTAAGCCATTGGTCTGGCTCAGGGGTGCTCAATAGGTGGATCGCGATCTACCGGTAGATCGCAAGGCAAAATGAGTAGATCGCGGAGTGCCGACCCCCCCCTCCAGGTGCCTCTGGGAGGAAACACCGGGAGTAAGGCCCATTGTACTCAATGGGGCTTACTCCCAGGTAAGTGTGGCTAGGATTGCAGCCTCACAGCCTAATCCTAGGCATGTCTACTCAGGAGTAAGTCCTGTTATACTCAGTGGGGCTCAAGGTACACCAACCAACATACATTGTACACATAAATGTTATATGTTATGATGGCGCGAACATTGTAAAAAAAAACTCTGGTAGATCTCCGGGCCTTGCTGGGTTTCAAAGTAGCTCTCAAGCCAAAAAAGTGTGAGCACCCCTGGTCTGGCTAATCTGGGGCTGTCTACATTGAAGGGCCACCAGCTCTCCAGGGTCTTGCGCAGTCTTCTGATTGACTCTTTTAACTGGAAATGCCAGGGATTGAAACTGGGACTTTCTGCATGCCATTTCTGTGTGCTAACACCATGCAGCTCTCCATTCCATGTTCCTCCTACATGCTGGAGGTCCACCCAAGAATATGCATCCACACAAGATTAATTCACAGAAGAATAAATCATGCTTTTCTATATATGCATTCACCAAATCTATGATTGATGCTTACAAGCATCGTTAATTTTCTCTCCCCTCCATCCACAGCCTTAAGCACCTGCTCTTGGTATTCGCATTGAGAACTGAATGAGGGATGTGGCCGCACCTATTATAACTCTGAGAAAGCAAGCCATAAACCTTGACCAGTGATGGGGCTTTATTGACACAATGGATTCAGTCAATAGTGACATTCCTTCAAGTATGCTTCTCTCTTGCTTCTCTATGACATGATGCTACTTTAGCAGCTCTCTCTTAATTTCAGACTGCCGTACTTTGTGACGCTTCTGCTTAGAATACATTGACTGAGTGCTATAGAAATAGCAATTCCCATTTTGCTTCCTTTCTTTCCTACAGATAGAGTAATTTCTTTTATCAATAGCAACCCTAACATTATCAGATTGAGTGGTTTCTATTGATTTTCTGTCTATATTTTAATTGTGTTGATTTCAAAGATCTGCTGCATTGTACATTTCTTACGGTCACACACAGCGTTCCCAGATACATTTACACACACACACACACACACACAAAAACTACTTGAGGAGCCTTGGATGACGCAGTCGTATGCAGGAATTATTTCACTTGCTAAAAATACTCAGAATGGGCAAAGTAGATTTTCAATTGCTCCTAAGAACATAGAGCTCATTTATTCAATCCTCAAGCAGTGGAAAAAAGCCAAGCATTCAGATAACTGAGATGGAACGCTTACATTTAATGCATGCAGAAGAGCAACAAGAAAAGTAACACAGCCCCTGCCAGATTATAATTGATACTGAACTGGAAGCCAAAAGTTTTGCTTGGTTTGTCTGCACAAATTCTTACTTCACTTATATCTTGACCACCTTCCATCATGGATCCTCAGGTGGCATCCATGGGGTTTCTAGGCAGGCATCCATCCAAGCACCAACATAGGCTTATAGCACAATCCTACACATGTATATTTTAACAAGGCAACCAGACTAGGGTTTCCTTCAACTCTTGCACCTTCCTCTTGCTTCCTCCCCACCCTCCCCACACACACCCCTGCCCAAATCCCTGTGCCAGCTGAGCTTGTCCAACACAAACTCACCATCCCTAGGGCCTGTGTCGGCACAGGGATACCAGTGCACATCCATGCCAGCCTATCTCCCTTTATGTCGGTGCAAAACTGCTTTATGGGACTTCTGCAACAATGTTGTGCAGGCACAAGTGTCTTGTGTTGGCCCAAGGGCAGCTCTGAATTGCGCCCTTAGTCCTCTTATTTGCTCTATTTCAGTTCGGCTAGGTGAAAGGTGTTTTGCCCACCAGAAGAGACATTGGAATGAAATCAGGCCAGATGTGTTTACTATTCGCATATCACCTGGGTTGTGTGAGTGGAGGCCATGCAAAGAATGACTACCAACATTCGTGAGCTGGGGTTGTATTATGATAGCTCCACAAGAATTCAAATGCTTTGCTTGGGTTTAAATGATGCATGTCTCTACTGCAGCATGACCCTAAGGGTGCACTCCTGCCCTTCACTTGGGCTGGCGCAAGTCCCTTGCACCGATTCAGGTAGGCCACAAACTTGCCACGTTTGCTTCTCCTCGGGAGAAAGCCAGGCCAGCACACAGAGGTGCACCAGCCTGTGGAGGCTGACACAGGTCTTCATGCCAGCTTCCTCAGCGAGACTTGCATCGGCCCAGCTTGGCCAACGCAAGGGCTCTGGGGTGGGTGAGGAGGAAACAGGAGAGAGAGGCGGGAGGGAGGTGCTCCTGGGTGGGGGGAAGGCAGGTGGTGGGTGGCCCCAGGGATGGGCAGGTGGGGAGCAGGAGGCAGAGCTGGGATCCAGCCCTTATGCTGGATCCCAACCCCCATTTCCAGGGAGTTCGGAGCAGCTTCAAGCCACTCTGCTCTCCACCGACTTGCACCACTTCAGGAGGTGGCGCAAGTCTGAGGAGACCCATGGGGCAAAGGTGCCTTACCCTGAGGCAAGGGGAAAAGTTTCCCCTTGCCTCTGGTTGAGCCGCTTTGGGCCCCTATCCTGTGCTGGATATAGCACAAGCCTCTTGGCTTACCTGTTCCAGCGCAATATGCGCCCTAAGTGCCATATTGGAAGAAGCATTTCCACTTCTTACAAAGGGGATGCCTCTCCAAAAATGATACTTGCTTCTGCAGTTATTAGCCTTTGCATTTACAATTGTTACAAGATTAAACATCCACTGCCAAAATAAATTGAGGAGCACCTTTGTGTTTATCAAAATGTTGTTATCCTAACTGATGGGCAGCCCAATTCTAAACTGCACAGGCAGGCCACAGTGACCTGAGCTGTATCCAGATCAGGGTTGGACCAGGTTGCAGTGCAACTTAGAGTAAGGGGAATTAATTTTCCTTTCCCTGAGTAACGTGACAGCCATCCCAATGGGGCTACCGGATCTGCACCACCAAAATTGGTGGCACAGACCCAAGCAGCCTGGTGCAAGGCCGGGCCAACTGGGAGGAGGGTTAGGATCCTGCCTAAGTGCTGTATCCTGGCCCACTCCACTCCACTCTCGGGCCCACCCACCGTCCTCCCTCCCCCACCCTAGAACACCCAATGTCCCCCCACCCTCCTCAAACTACCACACTGGCCTGATTGACAGGTGCTAACTTACCTGTTGCCGGCACAGTGGAGGCTGGATTTGACCTTCAGAGGCTAGTGCACATCCATGTGCTGGCCTCCCATCTCCTGTGGTGGCACAGAAGTGCCTTACAGGACTTTTGTAACACCCCTGGGCCAGCGCAACTGTTTTGTGCCAACCTAACTAGAGGCTAGGATTGCACAGTAAGCGGCCAAGCATTTCAGTCCTAGTAACAACCATTCAAAACGGTATTGAAATTTATCTCAATTTTTTTTAAGCATGGCAATGTAAATTGGACTTTGCATGCATTTTCACAGGTTGGCAATGCTTTTCCTTGTGAATTTAGAATTTATATAGCTCACATGTTTATGTACAAGCTCAAATATATTATACTGGCTGCTGACCTTGGTTTCAGCAGATATTTTCAATTAAGAAAACATTTAGATAGTAAACTCTCATTGAGTAAGAGTAGTTTTTTTAATTAAACAGATGGTGATAACAAAGAAATTAATGAACACATACTTGTTTGCCTGCTCTACTCATTTGCCTCTCTAAATTATTCAGGTTATGCAGTAATTAAGCTTTAATTGCTTTTAGACAAATGAATATCTCAGGATGAATGACAACACATGATGGAATTGTCGATGAGGTTCATGTTAACCCAGTGTTCACATTGTTTTCTGGCTATAGCCCCCAAAGTAAATACTTCAGACTAGTCCCATGGATTGCAACTTTGGAGAAGAATATCAGAAGTGGGTTAATTAGGATATAATTTCATACAATGCTTTTTGGAGTGTTCCTACCTTAGTATAAGTGGATGTTAAACCCATATTCCTATAAGGACTGTACCTCAGGGATGGGCAATTGAAGTTGGAGAATGAGCCACGTTATTCACTAGTCCACGTGGTTCCTTCCAACAGATGTTACCAGGCAACATGGGATTCAGCCATGTGGAAGCAACTGGAACATTGCCATAGTAACACATAAAGCAGACCTATGCACCCCCCCGCCCTCCCACATGGCTCCATCACACACTCAATAGTGCCAGGGCAGACCAGAAACTGCATTATTTCTTAAACTAAGAATCACATTGTAATCATGAGTGGAGATACACATTACCCCAGAAAACAAAATTAACAGAGCAAAGGTGGGCTCTGAAAACTGCAGATTTCATTATCCATGGTTTTCAGAATCTACCGGGGGGGGGGGACAGGACTGGAACCCCCACGGACAGAGAGGCTCCACCAGTACAGTCCTGTTCTCCCAAGATATCCAGGGTGAGTGGAACATATGTAGGGAGAGTGAATGCGTGCAGAGAGGAAGCAGGATTAGGACATCAGACCCTGCCCCCTTTTCTGTGCCCAGTCACTGAATCTCATAGTGGGGGTGAGCACATGCTTTGAATGTAGAAGGAGTCAACCCCTAGTATCTCCAGGACTCCTAGCAGGACTCCTGATGTAGGCCTGTGGCAGGGGTTCTTCTAGGGCAGGGGTGTCCAAACTTTTTGGCAGGAGGGCCACATCATCCATCTGACACTGTATCAGGGGCCAGGGAAAAAATAATTACAGGGTGACCCCAAAAAAAAAAAACAGAATCCATAAAAATTTTATTAAAACCTACAAAGGTCCAGTAAATTTCAAAATGTCTTTTCTTTGGTTGACCAAGACATATTGGGGAAGATTTTTGTTCCAATATTTCATGCACAAAGTCGACTTGTATACCCTGAAAGAAAAAAGAAGAAAAATTAAAATTAACAGTTTTATTCAAAGATTTGTGGGTTCTTTTTTTTGGGTGGTCACCCCGTAATTTACATTTCAAATTTTAATACATTTACATAAAAGAATATATTAGAGATGGAATTTGAATGAGAAAAGGTCTTGCAATAACTCAAGGCCTATGAAAGACCTTGCACAGAGCAAGGCCAGCCTTTCCTTTGCTGCCACTGCTGCATCAGAGATGTGAAACAGCAAACAGTGGAGGGAGCCCTTGTCATGGCAGGCTGCCTAGGAGTTTGGAATTGTCTCATATACCTCCCACAGGGTTCTCCTATGCTAACAGCAATGTCAAAACAAGGAGGGGCAGTGTTGCCTTCATACCCTGCTGAAGGGCTTCCCACAGGTACTGAGCTCAACTGGGCAGGAAGAAGATGCTGGACTTGGATCACACCAAAAACATGATCCACTAGGACTCTTGTGCTTTTAAATGCATGTGGTTGTTATGAAGGGGTGGTACAAATCAATTTGCTTCCATTCTGTGTGGTTGGCAACCTTCAGTCTCAAAAGACTATGATATAAGCCTACAGCACCTGGTATTCCTAGGTGGTCTCCCATCCAAGTACTAACCAGGCTTGACCCTGCTTAGCTTCCAAGATCAGACGAGATCAAGCATGTGCAGGGTAACAGTTGCTGACATTCTGTGTACACTTAGCACAAGTTCTTTTCGTTTTCATTCTGGGGTCTTCCTTTAAAAATCCCTAGATTTTCCTTCCAGCACAGAAAACAATATAATTTTTTTTTCACCTATTTTTAATGTTTCCTGTCCAAAACGCTTCTGCAGTAGCATGGTCAAAGGTATGCAGTGAAGTACTTGGTTTTTTACTCAAGCATCCAGAATACATAATATCCACAGACATCTCTGTGCACAATAAAATCCAAACCTCTGGAGCAGCGATTTTCAACCTTTTTCATCTCACAGTACTCTGACAAGGCACTAAAATTAACAAGGCACACCATCAGTTTTTGGACCATTGACAAGTCACTCCATGCTGGCAGCAGGGGCTTGCATCCCCAAGTGGCCCTACTAACAAATGATCCTCCCACAAACTTCCACGGCAAACCTGCAGACCATCCACAGCACACCAGTGTGTCACGGCACAGTGGTTGAAAATGGCTGCTTTGGGGAGTGGGGAGGACAAGCTTATAATCACAGAGCATGCGAGGAATTTCACAGCATCTCTACTCTTAGGCTGCAATCCTACACACCAGCTATTCCCAAACGTACCCGATCACAGTGTCCTTCCTTCACCGTGGCTTCTTGTCCTCGACTCTCCCAGACACCGCCATCTTGGATTGTGTACAACGTCACAAAAATTGTGTGTGATATCATGCAATTCAAGATGGCAGTTCCCAGGACAGCCAGAAGAAGAGACCACCAGAAACATTCCACAGCTAGCCTATGAATTTGCAGTGGTGCCCTTGATTTGGGAACTACTACTATACACATTTCTTAAGCCCCATTGAACATAATGGGATGCACTTTGGAGTAGACATTCATAGGATTGTGCTATAATTAGGCTGTCAATGCAGCAATATGGTCACAGTTTCTGTTAAAAAGATGACTGGGAGTGATTGCTAAAACAAATCTGCTTATAATTTTTCATTTGTAGGCTTTTGTTGTAAATTATAGCCTGTCTTTCTCTGACGTTCAAATTAAATATTTGTTCATCTGCAAAGCAAACCATTTTTTTTCCTGGGTACCGAATTAGTTTGCTTCATTGAAATAAATGCGGCTCGCTGGTCAAAATTTTACTGAAT